>NW_027526295.1:148296249-148380026 GCF_048455015.1 Haemaphysalis longicornis
TGGATACAAAGGAATACACAGAGAGAAGTGGCACAACACTAACACTAGGAAGCCCACACCAAAGATTGACGCAGCACGCGAATGATGTTGTTACCAAGGTCCTCGCGGCAACAAATGCCCTTCGGGAGACTTGTCAGAAGCCTGAACATGTGATACATTGGGACGAGGAGAAACTTTCGTTTGCCGAGCGCGACTTATCTTCTCGACTGCCGCTTGAGCCGCTAATCATTGGGAGAACTCTCGGTATACACTTAACCGAACGTTCGGCAATACCCACCGTATCTACGCAAATTCACTGCGCCACTTAGTAGCCGTTAGATTAGGGATGTCCCCAGCGGCACAGCTCATCGTGAACGAGGTACCCGTGCAGATTGGAAACGCCGAACTTTTGCTTTCAACTCGGTCAGGTGCCTCTTTAGTTTCTAACACGCTGTTACCTCACCAGGTGGTCAGTCACCTGAATACCTTAAAATTTGAGTGTGCCAGGTGTTTGGGTCATTGTCGCACCCACTTTTTCCAGGAGAGGACGTTGACGGGATCATGTCAGGGAGGGGTTGCGCGGTGATTGACAGACTCGAGGACAGGACCAATACTTGTGCGGAATGTATCTGACGGCGTGGAAGGCTTGGCCATTGCTGGTGGTGGAAGATATGTGTTTGCATTTGGCATGGCCTGACCGTGTGCGGCGGTTAGACAGGAGGCAGGTGGTGGGAGTGGCCGCAGTTCTTTTGCGTTTCTGTCGCCTTTACTGCAGTTAGCACGTTTTTTTTTTTTTCTTCTGGGAAGCGTCGCGAGCACGAGACCCATCGTTTCCCCTCTACGCCCTGGCGGCTGCCGACCCGCTCGAAGAGCTGTGGGTTTTGAGTTGTCCGTGAATGCGTGGGACTGTGGGCTGCGTGTGGGTGAAGAAAATGCAGACAGCTTCCTGGCTGTCCGTCTGTACTCTGATTTAGTAGCAGTAGAACTTTACTCCTGTATACCACTAAATCAACTCTGGGATTGATGTGAGTAAGGCGATACTCTCACTGGAAGGAGAACAGTATGCTCCGACTTGGGATTTAGTAATGCGACAAGCCATTTACTTCCATTTCGGGTCATTGTGTTCTGTGTGGATGGTGTCCATCTGGTGCGGCGGTAGAAAGGCTGCAACGATTGCTTGTGGGATGGCTGCTGTTCGGGAGGGCGCATTTTTCTTGGCGACGGTGCGTGACGGAAGGAGTCCTGACGTTTAAAATTTGGAAAAAAAGGTGGCATCCGTGGATCAGGTGTCGTAAGGTGGCCCGCCCTGGATTGTCTCCGCACTGAGCCTTCCTGGAGTTAGTGGTTCCACGCTTGTGGTGTGCGGAGGACCCGTGAAGATGGCCTGGGCCTGCCTGGACGGGCTTATAGGCGGGAGAGTTGAGCGTCGTGATGTGCTTTCAGTTACTGGTTTGGGCGCACGACGTAACTGTGAGTACCGACGAATGCATTTTTGGACGGTGGCTTCGATTTTATATATAGCGAGGATTTCTTGAGAAGGGTTAGAGGTACGCTTACGTAATTAATATCAGTGTAAAAAAATTCCTTCGCATTTCCCCGAGGGGGAGAATGTGAAAGTGCGAATGCACGGTTGTCGGCCCGCTTGCGGCGCTTGCGCTCGGCCCCCGCAGCCCACCGCCTCGCCGCCTTCTCTTCCATCTCTTCCATCGGGTTTGTAGTATCACGTGTACACCACGCAGTTATCAAGCCGCTATAACGCCGCTGAGTCGCCAACGCACGCCGCTGACGGCGTAGTTTGAGTGCGTTAAAGATATAAGGCGCGTTACTCACGCTGATATCAGCGTGGCGTCCGCGGCTTAGTCGGTAGCGCGTCGCGCTGCGGCCGCAAAGTCCTCGGATCGAAACCTGGCGCCGGATGCTGTTTCTTTTTTAAATATAGAGGAGCACTGCGGACGCCGACGCCGCCGCCGCCGCCGGCGGTGGATGGTTTGGGGTCGCTTATAAAGTGCATTCGCACTTAAAATACTGGATTTGGCCGTTTAATGGCGTTCATATCATATTAGACCATGGTTTAAGCGGATAATTCGTCAGGTCACTTCGTCGGATGATGTTTTCCGTCCAGATCGTGCTCTTTCCACCCTGTTGTCAGTAAATCGGAGCGTGCTGGTTGGCGATCGACTGACCCGCCGCGGTGGCTCAGTGGCTAAGGCGTTGCGCTGCTGAGCACGAGGTCGCGGGCTCGATTCCCGGCCGCGGCGGCCGCTTTTCTGATGGAGGCGAAAAGTAAAAACGCCTGTGTGTACGAGATTTCGGCGCACGATAAAGATCCCCAGGTGGTCAAAATTAATCCGGAGCCCTCCACTACGGCGCGCCTCATCGCCTGCGTTGCGTCGGCGCGTTAAACCCCACAATCAATCAATCGATATGCGATCGACTGGGGACCGGTAGCTACACGGATAATTTTTAGCGGGGCTTGAGAGAGCGGTATGTAACACCGGACCACCTTTTTCGTTAAAGACTGCGGTATGTTTGGTTTCCCAGGAGAGCGTTCTAGTTCCACTCTGCTAACCCACAGGCGTCGCCGCGGGCGCTGCTGACCGTTCGGGCGAAGGAGGATCAGCCTTTCGCCGAGGCTACTCCAAACTGTAGTTTTCAAAGTTAAGTCGAGTGGGATCGAGGCGGCCCACACGGAAGACGAGCGCACGGAGCTGTAGTATACGAGTGGGCGTCGCGAAGACGGAGCAAGAGCTGGCGGGACGTGCATTCAGTCACGACTTTCGCTTTCAAGCGTTCAAAACTGTGTTCTGTAAGTATTATCCTTGAAATCCGGAATAGATTTGGCGGTCTTCCGCGCAGTTCCAGTTTCCAGGATCGGGCCGTCGTCGTCCCACGAAGTTTCTCCGTAGCTCTGCGAGAAAGGCAAGACGGGTGGATCGTTGCAAAAACACCTTCGGAGAATCGCCGAGCGAGGAGTGTTTGTTTGGCTGGCCGAGACCGATCGGGAGGAACGCGCGCGTGTTTGGATGAGGTTAGTTTCCGAAGAAAAGGCGCGCCTGTCCGCTGCGCGGGGTTTACTTTCGCGTACGTCTGACGGATCACGTGCGCTAACCCAACCACGTCCTCGGCCGGCCTGTTTACCTGCGGACGTCGCGTTCGCTTTTACCGTTATGCACTGTACCCCCCTCTCTGTGGTTGGGTAGTGGTGGCGTTGGCGGTCGAGTAGTGTGACTCACCTCGTTGGCTCTCCCGCCGAATTTATCTTGCCACCTCATCTCGTTTAAGAAAAATGCGTTTCTTTGCGGAGCGTATACGGCGGCCGTAAAATTCATCGAAGCGTCTGTTTGTGAGCGCGGGGATTCAGCGAGGTCCTTTTTTTAGCGGCCGCTCGTGAAACGCAGGTTTAAAACTCCCCTTTTTTCTACTAGCTTGCAGTGCTCTGAATGAAGTACCGGTGTTGTTCCTTACATTTCCTCCCGCAAATATTCCCCACCCCGTTGTTCATCGCGCACGAACTGTGTATAGTTCTAAGGTGACAAGGGAAACACGACAAAGCAAAACAGTGTTCAAAGATTGCAGTGTTGTGGTAGTACGTGTAACTGAAACGAACCAAAGGTCCACGTCTGGCTTTTCATTCGTAGTTGCCGAAACGGGCTCCACGCCTGTTGAATGTAGGCGACTTCGTTGAAGTGCTGTACGTGCATCATCAAAATTAGTTTGCCCAGGGTTTTTGTCCTCTGGTGCACTGACATGCTGCTTTTGAAGACCAGATAAATGACGTTTTGCGACGCTGACTCTAACCCTAGAGCGCCTCTCCGGGCAAGGACGACAACACGCAGCCTCAGCGAAGGCCGAGAAAAAAGGAAACCAAGGAGGGAAAAAAAAAAAAGCCCCTGGGTTCGAAGACAAAACGAGTGAGACTCTGGCCTGCTCCGGGGCGTGCCGATTAGTGAGGCAGCGGTGGAAACTGTTGCACGCGGGACAGGTGTGCCCGACCTTGCTTTAATCGGTCAATTGCTTCTTCGAACAGGTCGCCCGCAGCAAGGCTCCCGACCAATGCATGCGGCGTGTTTTCCAATCACTCCGTTGAGGGTTGCGGGAGGACTTTCCCTGGTAGCTCGTCCTGGGACGACCCTGGGAAGCAGCGGCAGCCTCGCTTGCTTTTTGCTTACTGCGTGAGCCCAGTGGCATCACGGTCGCGACGCTGAATATCAATTCTGGCTCGCTCAAGGAACTAACTAGGCGTAGCACACCATCATAAGCACGGGCAAATTTCGTCCCCCGTTGTATCGACCGGGCGACCCTGATCAGATCATCATTGTCTTCCAGAAGTGCCTCAGAAGGCGGGTCCAGGAAGCGGCCGGCCGTACGTGAGCCCGAAGCCTGCAACTTCGGCGCGCACGGTAACGACCTCTGCCCATGTGCGCGCTAAGACTATGAAGTGGCCGAAGTGCGACCGACGTATGTACGCGGCAACCTTGACGCGGCCGCGCAGCGCTTTTGCAATGTGCTCAGTTCAGAGCAGCTGTTGACCTTGTCGGAATAATTTGATCTCTTTGTGAGCTTGTTGTCTGGACAAGTCATTAAGTTTGCGCGACGGGCGCTTTTTTTTCTCTTTTCTTTTCACGTCTGTCGGGATGGGCGGAATGATGGGCTGCCTCGATGGAGATAGCTCTTCAGGGTATCTGTTAAACACAGCAATTCAGCGTCTACTAATGAACCGTGCGTCCTTCTTCTTCATCGCTGATGCTGAAAAGCTTTCCGGTGGCGAGTACAGCCGCCTTGTTTAGCCGAATTGTTGGGGAGGCATTGGACGCGCACTTCGAAGGTTGTGGGTTGTTAGATCGTCACAGCCCAGGCGCGTTTTTTTTTTCTCCACTTCCTGACGGTTGTGTCTTGTCAAAAACCGTGATCTGTTTTTCTTCGAGTTGTGGTGACCTCTTTGCTCGCTCTCCTTGTTTATATATAATAAAACTTGTCCGCAAATTCACTGTGGCCCGCATTTGAACCCTTCGGGCCTGCGGCCGCATTCCTCACCTGTCATCTAACGTTACAGCGAAATAAATGTGTTATTAAAGCGAAAGCTTTCTGAGTGGGATCGATGGGGTGCTGTCAAAAAACTAACGCACTTCCCCGTAGACCGGTTGGTCGACCGAAAAGCTCTGATAAGATCTCTGGACACACACGGCGCGGGCGTGAAACCGGGCTCGCATTCTTTCGGAACGGCATACTTGACAATCGCGAAAAAGGAACGCTTCTAAACAACACAATACACGCATCGATCATGAAGTACAACAGTTTGCCTTAATCTCATAAACCACGTTTAGGTATACAGTTAGATCGTTCGTAAAGGTGCGTTTAAATTGCGCGCGAAAAATGGATCGTCACATGGGTTCGTTCTTCGTTTGCCATTTGGGTCTTCGAAGGTTTGACGGTCGGTTGGACGCACTTACCAGCGAAGGCTTTGGCGCACTTCTTGGCGGAGGTTTGATGTGAGAAAGCTCTCGCGCTTCTCTCATTTATTTGGGAAGGGACGCTAAAGTTTTTTGGCGAACACTTCTCGAAGCCCCGTTAAGGTGGGTGGTGGAACGAGGGTGGAAGAGGTTTGACTCTTCCTTTCCCCTCCGTTAGCTGGCCCCGCACCCTCTGTATCGGTATACAAAGAAAAGCGGAGAGGGAATGGAGAGCATCAGGGTTCGGACGAACGGGCATAGTGCGTGGGCAGCCGGTTGAGCGAACCCGAAATCGCACGAGGCTGCTGCTACGAACGCTATCCCACAAAACAGGCAGAATGGACGACAATTGATACCAAAAAAAAAAAAAAAGGGGGGGGGGACAACGCAACACAGACGAAATACATGAAGAAAGTGACAACCACGTCTGTGTTGCGCTGTTCCCCTCTTTGTAATTATGTACCAACTCGCCCAAGCCTTCGCCATTGCAAGTGATTCCAGTGCCGGCGTGACTCTACACCCCACACCATCACCCCCCCGTATTTCGAGTGAAGCGTCAGCTGGAAGGAAGTCCAGTTTTTCAAGACACATTACACGTTCGGCGCTATCGCGAATCCCTCGGTGTGGGCGGTCGGCAAGTGGATTAGACCGCCCTAAGGGCGGCAGGAACCGGCTTCCTTGTAATTGTTTCTCCCCGTTTTCGCCAAACACGTGGTTATCGCCGTGCGGGGGGCGCCCTTTATTCTTCCTCGCTCCCGTCCTCGGCGCAGCAATCAGCCCCCTCTGCCGAGAAAGTCCCCTTGTTGCTGCCGTACGTGTAACTACCGCCGCGGCCTCTGGCATTTTGCTCCGTCGCGGAAGGCGCGCAGCTAAGCGTTTTCTCGGTGTGCGAGTGCGCTATGGTTGCTTGCACAAGACCGTTGCGCGGCAGCAATCAAAAGAGCAGCGGGGCCCGAAAGCGCGCTTATTCCGCGCGTTGATTCGAAGCGCGGCGAAGGAGGGGGCGGCGCTGGTGCCGGCGTGATCGCGCGGCGCCAAGCAAGCGTCACAATTGGACGGCCGGTCAGCTGGTTCCTCATTACGACGACGCGGGAAGACGGCGTTTCCCGGCTACGTGCGGTGGAGGTACTGCGTGCGGCCGCTCTGTCGGCGGGGAACCTGGGCCCTGGACACCTAAGAGGAGGAGGAAGGAGGTTAGCCTCTACTGGACGGGCAGTTCGCGGAGTGGTCCTTCTTCGGGTTGGATGTTCGGTTCAAAGTGAACTTTTCGAGTGCCTTCGTCTGCAAAACACGAGGGCGGCCAAACGCAGGTACTTAATTAGTGGGCGTGACCGTGACGACTATCTACTCTGAATCGCCGGCAGCAGAACGAACGTTCGCACAGTCACCCACAGTTACGGCGGCTAACATTTTGCGGCGAGAGCCGTCAGAAGTTTGTAGGGAGGTGTCTTTCCCGGCAGTGGCAGCGTTTCGTGGAACGAGAGCTGTGCAAGGTAAAAGCAAACGCCTTAAACGGAACTCGAAAGATCAACTTAAACTGATTCCCACAACGCAGCGCATCAGCTCCCCGATATCGCTTCACTGAACTCGACAATCGCTGCGGTAGTTTGGTTTGATTTGTAACACAAAAGTGTTTTATTCCGGGATACAGAAAGATTTCAGTGACGTCATATCCGTCACGGAAATGACGCCAGTACAACGAATGGAGCGGCCTGCAAAGGGCACACAGGGTCTTTACTAAAGAGTACGTTATACTTAGGGTTGTTCGTTTTCGGGTTTTATATTTTAACACGAAAGAATTTTATGCTGGCCGGGAGGCACGAAGATTTCACTGACGTCGTATCCGTCACGGAAATGACGCAGTGCACCTTTGCCGAAGCGACCCGCCAGCTGGACGTCGCTCGCCAAGCACACCCACAAGACAGCCGCCGGCCCGCAAATCATGCTCAGATGCAGATTTCGCTGCACATCTCACTTTCGTGTTTTACTGATTCCTATGACGGAGGAATCAACCTCAGTTTTTTCGATGAAGAGCTCATGGTGAATAGACTGAAGGATCTTGTCATGTTCGTTCACCCTGAATCCGTCAACCTAGGTCAGTGCACTCAGTTCACCATACATGTTGGAGCGCTGCGGGGCGAGCAGGTTTCTCGAGGGAATGCTTGTTCTCCGTCGGCGCGATATGATTCAAGATAAGCTTTGTTTTAGTGTGTACAAGTGTTGGTGTTAGGGGGGTGAGGCCATTCGATTTCCCTTGATATTTGAGATGTCCCGCATAGTTAAACGCACAGAATCTCCTATTTGCATTAGGAGTAGTCCAGTTTCGTGATTTCTCGCTCTACCAAACTGTGCTTGAGCTGCAGGACGTTCTCGTAAGCAAGAAGTTTCGGTACCTTATTCGAAAGCTTTGTAATGTCTCAACTTGGGAGGAAGACTGAATATGTCAGTGGGGCTGGCTGTTCTGAAAGGAAGCGGTAGGTCGTAACCTTTCACGAGAAGCTTAGTTTCCATGGCAATGGTGTGGGAAAGGACCTACCAAAGTAACGGTAGCGTTTTTTGGCGCGTCCGCCAATTTCCATAAACATCGCATTTCCCTTACCTAATCGAATGACAGAGACTAGTTTTGCGTTTGTAAATGTCGGAAATTGGGAATTAGGTACGGCTGTCAGTACTTGAGAAACACCTAAGAACCTCAATGTTCTTAGCTGACGGTTCATAAAAGTAGGAACTCCCTCTTATATGACCTGTTGTTTCCGCAAACCAAGGTTTTGCACCGTAGAGGGCAGAAGTTTATCCACATTTTCCTGTCTTTTGAGTATGGGCTTGGCTCCAAGATTCGCAGTAATTTATGTTGCAAACATTCTCCCGCACGGTCATGTGGACTCGATACTTTGTCTTTCAATTAAAAAGATTTCCTGGCGAGTACTTAACGTTAGTGCAGCAAGTTCGTATACGTACGTGAATCTTTTCTAGCACAAATCTGGTGACGAAACCGTATTTTCGCGCAGTGCAGCGCTCGTCAGACGTGGTCCACTCTATCGCGCCGCGAAGGTCGCCTACCCCGCGCCCACGCACACTCATCGCCTGTACTCGACGTTGATGCAATGACAGCGAGGGCGTGCGTTTTCCCCGTCACCGAAGATATTTTGCATGGCTGCACAAGCTCAGTGAATGACAGACAGGTTAAGAAAAAGTCGAACGTGCAAATAGTGGCAGCACCGCTCCGGGCAGGCGTCGCTGCTCCCCGCACCTGTTCCCGTCTAGCAGCGGGGCCTACTCTGGTCGGCCTCCTTCAAAGGGGCTGCCGCCAATTGGGCCATTGTCTCCCCCCCTCCCCCCGCTCATTTTCTCTGTTCTCCCGCCGCCTTCCAAGGAGTCGACGCTGGGTAAAAGGTAAACAGGCAGCGGCGGCTGACCCCTCGCCGCCGCAGGCGAACCTGTCTGCGCCTTCAGTTCACTGCAGGCTACCCAGGCTTTTGTAATTGCAACGTTGTCAGCAGCAGCAGCTGACTCCGACTCTCAGCCCAGCTGAAAATAAGCTATCCTCCACCAACGGTTGTTCGGGGGATGGGAAGCACGTATTTGCTCAGTCGCCTAAAGAGCATCCGTCGCTGGTGATCATTAATTTGGCTCGTTTCAAGCACAACCAGTCTGTCTACGTCGAGTGGTGACTTATTTTGCACGTATACACGGTCAGCGTTCACCACAACGCGTCTCTAACTGCGGAAGCCTGATGAAATTTTGCATCCGTATGAATTATTTCCACTGGTAATCTGTGGTGTATTAAGTGGGCTCGTTACGACGAAATATCCGGCTGTTGGAGGCGACCGGGCGGTCTCTTGCTCAGCTACTCTCAGTCTCTGGCTGCAGAGCGGCTGTCGACTGTCGCAGCGCCTAGATTTCTCAGCACGCGCACGTTTGATGTTTTGCGGTTTGCTCACGTTTCTGCCTTTAAAGCCTATTGCTGCGAACGCCATACGCCGACTTTATCGTTTGCGTTAAAATATTAAATGTGCCGACCTTGTATGCTTCATAGTGGTGTTGCTTATTTGCTTATAGTTTGCAACTGTTCAGGTCTACATATAATACAAACTGTGAATGGGCACACCTGACCAGTTTATTGCACGGGCTGGAACCGAAAAAAAAAAAAAAGATATAGCGACATTTGATACCTGGGTTGACGATGCTAAAAAGGAAATCGCACGAGGAAAAAAAAATAAGAACCCTGCAAGTATCACCAAGACATGCCTTGCATATAGAATTTGTGACGTATATCCGAAACTCGGCTGAGCAGAGGTCTCTCCAGTGGTTGGTCTCTGCCCCTGCTACTGGTAGAGTGCGGCTTGAATTAAGCGGCGCAGGGACGAGCTTCGGGTGCTAATGAAAGCCAGAATGCGTGTCTCTGCTGGAGACTAAGCTGGCGAGGCAAGATGAAGAGAAAAGGCCAGTAGCCGCGAGCTTGTTTTACGACCGGCTGAGAGACACGTGCGCACGGTGTGACCGCTGTAATGTCATCTGCCTGGTGGCTGCGTTCGTCCGTTCAAAGGCCCGGCATTAATTTGCGTTTCTTCGTCGGCACGTTCATCGACTCACAGTAGCGGGTATTCAGACTCTCGGACATTGATTTCTTTGGCCCCGTTCGGCTGTTTGTAAGGGGGCCGATCACCTTTCACCATCTTCCTCGAAAATGTTGCGCAAGAGTCGTCACTGGGATCTGAGTTGACCTTGGACTCGGTAGACAGTCGTCAGAAATGAATCGCTCTGCGCATACGCTTGTGGCATTGACCACTTGTCTCCGCTCTCACTGTCTCTCTCGTTTCGTGCTTCATCAGAAGGGTGAACATGTTTGATGAGAGAGAGAAGGACGAAATGATTTCAGTTTGCGCCAGCTGCCTCTGTGGCGCACGTGCCACACACAGTCAGTCGGTGTTCTGGCTGTGTGCCCTTGTTTTCACTCGGGCTAAGTGAGCAGACGTGTTTTCTGCCTAAGCTTGCACGTTCGCTGGGCCGGTGCACGCGCGTTGCTTTGTCCGTTCAGTTGCCTCTTGACTGCGAGTCGGATTTAAAGGAACGAAAGAAAGTAAGAGAGGAAAGCTTTTTCTTTTTTTATAGCTCTGGACGAACTTGGTGGGTGAAAGTCGGCTCCCGCAGGCGGACGTACGTACGTACGACCCTGAGCGCGAGCAACGGCCCCCGCAGGCGGCGACGGGCAGCAGTCGGGCGCTACTGCTCAAGGCTACCACGCAACCAGCGTGTGTTCGGAACATTTTAAAAGGCCGTTGCGTCACGCTGGTTAGTTAGCCGAGTGTATGCAGCTCGCGTAGGCAGCCGACCGCTGGGCGCGCCTGCTTGTCTGGCTTGGGGAGGATCCCTTTCGCGACAGGCTGCGTGCGCGAAGAGGCTCCAATGTATCGGCGCCCCCTACGGTCCGCCAATACGTAGGACGAAACGTTCAAGACGGGGAAAAAAAACAACTTTGGACTGAGTGGTCTTCCTCAGGTTAAAAAAGCTTTGCCAGAGACAATGGTGAACTCGCTGTATGTTTATTTCTGTCAGATATAGGATAACGAAGATGCACTTTCTACGCTTACGCCGACTAACCCTATTAAATTACCCCATCCCCCTCAAGAACGGCCCCGTTGCTGGATACTTGGCCCTAAGGGATAAATTTTATGCCACAACGTGCGTTTCTACTCTAGGCAAAAATCGCGAAGTGTAGCCTAACCCGAGGGAATGAAGACAGTTAGTTGGACAACACCCCGTCGTTCGAATGTAGATATTATTGTCGCACAATTAAGGCACATGATGTGGAGCGAATTAAGGGTGCGCCGCTTTTCCTTATCAGTTGTAGCCCGTGGGCAAGTGGTATCAGTCATGCGTCTGTTTTCGGCGGCTAACCAGCTTCTTCGCGCGTCGCTGCAGGGATGTTTCTTTCCTTGCGGGCGTCCCAGAACTGGCGCAATGTTTCCGACGTAGCTCTCGGAGCAGTTTAATGGTTACAAAGCGTACCCGACGCTGATGTGGTCCAGGACCTTCACCAGGACCCCCCCCCCCCCCCCCCCCCCCCCCAACTTTTAGCGGTCTACGATTACCGCCTCAACTGCTGTGACTGTTGACGTCTCGCTTCTGCATATATCGCATGTTGCTCTACCGTAATCGGTTGGCGTCATATCCCTCCTCATCCAGGTTGCGCATACACCTGCTTCCCAAGCGGCGTGGACGTGCGTGCGGCCGATGCGCGGATGATAAGAGCTCGCGTTTATTGTTTGCCGGCCGAGCCGAGCCTCGAAGCGCAACACTTTTTCCCAGAAAGAGATCGTAATCGCGCACACCGCACGTGCATATGTAACGCCGCCCGCCGTTGCGGCGCCGTGGGGACGGCGCGCAGGAGTCCGTGCTGTTGGCGCCGCCACGATGTGTGTGTGTGTGTGTTGTGTGTTGTGTGTGTTGTGCGTGTGTGTGTGTGTATATATATATATATATATATATATATATATATATATATCGCAGTCCGATGTCCGTTTCTCCCTCTGATTTTCTGCGCGCGTGTGCGGTTTGCATAAACCTTTCTCGACAGTTCGTATTAAGCTCTCGTCGAAAGACCCCGCGCATGCTGTGCCGTATTCATTTGCTCCCAATTCTGTTTTAAATACTACACTGTAAAATGATTTACACCCTTAAGGGTGTAAATTTCTGTCTTTATAACTAACACCCTTACATTCTAGAAAAATAAAAAAACCAAAAAGAAAACACCCTTTAGGGTGTTCAGTCGGTTGTAACACCAATAACACAAAAATACGCCCATTTACACTTTTTGAAAGGATGTTTTTCGGTTTTTTGACGGGGTGTAGGTGTGTATATAAGCAAAAAGGGGTAAATAATTTTACAAGGCAGTGGAACCCGATCGGGAAGGGCTCAAATCTCTCTCTCTCTCTCTCTCTCTCTCTCTCTCTCTCTCTCTCTCTCTCTCTCTCTCTCTCTCTCTCTCTCTCTCTCCATACGTCCGCCCGTCCAAAAGTTATGCAAGAAGCAAATGAAGTTGCAGAGGACATCTACGGTTGTGCGGTTAAGAAATGTGGCGAAAGCGATCATTCCGATTCATTTGTGCCTTGTCCTCTCTAAGTTCCTGTATAGCCCTGGCCAATCGCCCTTATTAGGCTTAACGTTTTGTTGCCTAGACATTAAGCTTAACGACGTACGAAATACGTTGTCACTCTATACGGCAAACGAAAGCGCCCGTGTGTACGTTATTTCAGCGTTATGATGGTGGTGTTAATTTGTGGCCCTCTACTACGCGGCTCACATCCCGGCTTCGCCGCGTAAAACCCAAGTTCGATTTGTTTGTCTATTTAGCCCAGAAACTGCCGTGAGGAAAGACTCCCGCTTGCGCATCTTAAGGGTAACTAAAATCGGATTGCAAAAAAAAGTGCCCCAACTCAAGCAGCTTAATTGCTAAGGCTATTTTCGCTCGGCTGTTGCATCATTTATACCTCCGTTTCTGGACACAGCAGCGCTCGCGAAACCTGCCCCTTGCAGCTACTGCGATGATGCAAGTACATTTCGGTTGCATATAGAAACTAAAAAAAGAAAATAAAGAAAAAGGTCGTAGGAATGCGCCTTGTGAGCCCTATTCACAACGTCTTCCTCTTTTTCTCGGGACTGTGGCGTTTGAGGGTTCAGGCAACGCAAGGCCAATGACTGTGCATCCTCAGCCGTAACAACTTGTTCCTGAAAGACCGAGGCCACAAGGCTGGATGTGAAAGGAAGGACGCGGACGTTTCTCAGGTTTCTCATTGGCTGGCATCATTTAGCACGCGTGGCTTTATGGGGTGCGCTGAAGTGACACTAGCTGCGAGAACCTGGCGGCAACGCAGACCGGAACGACGCCCAGTCCATTGGTTGACGCTCGCCAACCATTACAAAAGCACAGACCGTTATATCAGCACCGCATACCTGGTTGGTCTTCCAGCAGCGATCGAGGTCTAAACTTTAGGCTCGACTGATCATCACAAAATTAAAAATGCTTGATGAGCAGCGAAACCCCGGCGCATGCGGCGTACGTGGACATGTGTTTTCCTGAACTCTCTGCTAACTTTTGTGCTGCTGAGCCCAAGGACGCGAGTTCGATTCCCGGCCGCGGCGGCCGCTTTTCTGATCGAGGCGAAAAGCGAAAACGCCGCTGTGTTCGAGATTTCGGTGCGCGAAATTAATCCAGAGCCCTCCACTACGGCGCGCCTCATCGCCTGACTAGCGTCGGCGCGTTAAACCTCATAATAAATCAAATCAATCTCTTGTGACCTCCATTAAGTTGCAAGGAATCTATAACCACTTCGCAAGCTGGGCACACTTGTTTCTTGGTTGTCTGCAAACGTCCTCTACCACCACTTCTACCTACTGGAAGAATGAGCGACTGGAGTAGCGCTTACGAATATAAACGAGCGTCGTGGATTATTGAACAAGCTGGCGCGAACTGACATGCTCGCTGTCATTAAAAGGAAAAAAGAAAGGAGGAGTTGGAGCGGGCGTGTAATGCGGATGGTCTACAACAGGAGGATGGCTGTGAATGTGAGAACTATAAGGATACATTCACCTCGATGAAGGGATATGATAGGAAAATTCGGGGGCAGAGAACGTACTCCGATGACGAGCTATATGAGATGATGGAGGTGTGCGGGAGAGATTTTCGTCCTGCGGTGGACACAAATAGGCTTATTGTGATGGCTACCACTACAGCAAGCGCTGGGTAACATGAAATCGCTTTATTTGATTGGTTGATTGTAGGGTTTAACGCGCCGACGCAACGCAGGCGATGAGGCGCGCCGTAGTAGAGGGCCCCGGATTAATTTTGACCACCTGGGGATCTTTAATGTGCGCCGAAATCTCGTACACACGGGCGTTTTTGCTTTTCGCCTCCACGAGAAAAGCGGCCGCCGCGGCCGGGAATCGAACCCGCGACCTCGTGCTCAGCAGCGCAACGCCTTAGCCGCTGAGCCACCGCGGCGGGTAAATCGCCTTATTTCAGTGATCGCTGTATTCTAAGGATTGCATTCTCGCTTCCAACTGTAGTGTACGAGAGCAGCACATGTCATACCCGTG
This sequence comes from Haemaphysalis longicornis, assembly GCF_048455015.1. Taxonomy (NCBI): domain Eukaryota; kingdom Metazoa; phylum Arthropoda; class Arachnida; order Ixodida; family Ixodidae; genus Haemaphysalis; species Haemaphysalis longicornis. The sequence goes on from NW_027526295.1 coordinate 148,310,775, forward strand.
TTCAACGAAATATCGCTTGTAACGGAGCCGGTTTTCTGCACCGGGGTCTACGTCATAAGGAGAGTGCTTACTGTTCTTCTATACCGCCAGCTGCCGCAGCAGCGCGCTAATTCGCTCTCGCCACGAATTTCGCGATTACGCCGGAGCTCTCTCTGTTAATTTTCCGTGACGCAACGCGCAGTGCACGGGAAATCCTCCCGCTGTGCGTAAACAGAGAGCGGCGCCCTTGCGTGTAGGCGTGCACGTGCACGGCGGCACTGTCGGAGCCTAGCGAGAGTGTTGGGGCGAGGCCGGCAAGCAGGCGAGCAGCCTTGTCGCCGTTGCGCAAGGGACGTCGGCAAGGACGTCGTCACGGCGGCCGGCCGAACACTGCACGCTGCGGTGCGCCGCCAACTCTCTCCTCTAGGCGGCGGCTAAGGCCGTTTTTCCACCGTACCTGGCGAACCTTGTCCGGCCGACGCGCGTCGGCGACTGCTTACGGAGCTCTGCTACGGCGAGAAACAGTGTACAGCTGAGGGAGGAAGTACTCCTGGTGCGGTGGGATCTAGCTGCCCCGCGTAGCGAAATCCGGTTGGCCGATGGCGCTGCCGCGCGAATGAGAAGGTTGGCGAACAGCCGTTTGCTTACTCCACCTTTTGTTTAAATCCCTACGGTATGGGGGTGCTGCATGCAACACTGCCAGTGGAAAGATGCTGGAAAGCACATCTGTGTTCTATATTTTTCTTGCCTTCGAGCTTTTTAGCACTTTCTGTCTTTTCTTTCGCTTGCCAAATAAAAAAAATCGTAAGAGTTCAGTCTTTAATTGTGTGAGCGTGTGCGTGTGCACTTACGCACACGCTATATATAACCACTTATCACGCTGTGCCGTGTTTTGCGCTGTTTTAAGCGGTCCCTATGCTTCCGACCCTATTATATAATAACTACGAGGTTTGGGCGCAAGTTCAAAAGCCCCAGTCCGCTCAAGTTAACCTATAGTCGTCCACTGCGGCGGCCCTCGTAGCCTATAGTTGTAGCTTCATACGTAAAGGCCCATTTAGGAGTTGGTTAAGCAGTGACGATTGGTTCGGGACCAGTCGCGGTGATGGCCCCTTCCATTGCCATTGTTGGAGCTGCTACTCGAGGGAGACTATGTTGTCAGTTTTGCAGGAACGTCGAGAACATGGTTTCCTTCAGCGTCAGGCTTGGTCCCTCCGTTGCATGCTGCGAACGCAATTTTCAAAGCGGCACCAAGTAGTGGGCGTTTGGGTTAACGAGGGAAACGCGGCTGTGTGTGATAAGCATTTTGATCTGATATAACGGAAGGCAAATACCGACGTGACGTCATTATTCAATATGTACTAGCAATCTGACTCTAATGATGTAGCTTTTAAGCACTACCCAGTTCAGCGCGTCGCCCAGGACTTGTTTTCGTCCGCGACTGCGTGCCTCCACAGCAGGGAGGCGATGCACACGTGTGTTGAATTTACGCATTGAATTAACTAGCGCGAAGCACGCATCCACTGAACTCCAGAAAAGAAGAAAAAAATAGAGCGACGTTTGCGTGCTCCCCGCCGTTTTGCCCGGCCTTCCCAGAATGCCGCTCGACCTTTACCCGTTGATGCTGCAGATGGTCGCACGGGCGAGGCTCGTGGAAGGGCGGGCGACTGTTTATGTATGTGAACGCCGGGGCCGTTCTCGCGACCTGACGTAAACTTGCCGATTACCGCGCGAATGTAAATGCCGAGAGACCGCGAGGTCCTCCTCGGCACAACCCGACGTGCTACCCTTTTGCGACGGCACTCCGTCCTGCCTGTCGCATTGTGTTGCCGCCGGCTGGGCGCGCTTGGGTGCCTCGCGGGCGAAGACTTGTTTTGTTTTGCGTGCCTAGTGTACAATTGCTGGCGCCTTGTGTCATATATTCACGGGGGAGACAGAAGAATTCAGGGAAGCTTGCAATCACGCGCAAGACCTGAATGGCGAAGCTGTTGTAAACGAGCATTGCCGGACACATAGTGAAGTTTCAGTATCATTGTTTATTTTCATAGTTGCGGTGCCTTTATTCGCCGTCATATGCATCGAAGAGATCCTCGTCTTCTTCGCAGTGAGTGGTGGATGCAAAGTCGTCGGCAGCATTGTAGACTTCGACCAAGCTCAACTGGCGAAGCAGCTTGCACTAAGTCGTTCAAGGCTTGAACCATGGCGAAGCTACAAGATTTCTTTCCAAGCATTACACGGTATAGCGCTTGGCGACAGCGCTGGAGCTTTTTTCTTGTTGTTAACGCCACTGCGCGAGCCGGGGACTCGGCGATCGCCGAGAGTCACGCGCTCACGAGCGCTAGACATTTTCTTGGTATTTTTGCCTGCAACACCGAACATAGGTCTTGTATAACAGCTCCGCTCTTTAAAGATAGGATGGCCGCACGCACGGCATCTTATGTGCAGCCTGTGGTCCCAAGCTGGTCGGCGTCGACTTACCCGAGGTTTTGTTTGGGGAGTTTCTTTTTATTAATGTACTGCCGCGGAATGGCTTGTTTGTCCCAATACGCCTTTTCCAACCCGCTATGCCCCTTGCGGCGCTCAAATGAAACTGATCCTCTTCACATCCTTCGTCTTCCGCCGCTCTTATAGTGCCCCGTCAACCTGGTCCGTCGTGGTCCGTTTCAGCGTAATCCAAGTCCTAATCATCTCATAGGAGGAGGGCGCATTTTCACTCACGACCATTATTATACTCGGAGGAACCACTGAAGCAAAGGTTCACTCGAAGACCCCAAAAAGCAATTGTCTGTTAACATGCTTGTTTCGCTGGCATTAGCGGCATAGCTCTCCATTTCCTCCACTGCCCTTCCGCCCTTGCCTCCCCCTCTTCTCACTTTTTCGCAAAAGGGTTTGCTGAAGTGCCAGTTGGTACATTGTAAAGCGAAGAAAAACAGCTGTGGTTTGTGGATCTTTTCTTTGTCTTGTCTTTTGCGCTGTTTTTCTTCGCATCACTTTTCCACTTCAACCTTCCCCCATCTTCTGTGTCGCTTTCTCTCCTCTCCTTTCCCCCTCCACGTCCTTCCCCCCTGGTCACGTGATAATCGCGCGGGTCACGTGACCCACGTGTTGGTAGTCAGCAAATCACCGGTGGTTGACTGATCGGTCACCTTTGGTTGGCCGCCAGCGAGTCAGTGACCCACAAGCGAGTGGTCCCGCCAGTAACTCTTCTAGCTGATTCAGTGGGCAGGAAGACACGGACAGAATTTTCGCAAGTCATACTTGACGCGTTTTGTTACGCTTTGTTTCCGGGTCCCCAATGTCTGTGTACCGTGACCCTGTTCTCCAGCCGCAGCTGCCGTTCGCGGCGATGATCGCTCCAGCGCCCGCTCTGCCGAAGAGGGACGGAAAAGGGATGCGAAGCCCGCACCTGTGCGTCAATTCTCTTCCTGTGCGAGCTCACGGAAGACACTGCATCGCAGCTGCGCTCTGGCCGCGCGCACGTTGGATATAGCGTGCCACATGTTGCCAAGCTGCCCTTACTAGAGCAGCGTGTCCTTCCGCTCACTGACGGCTTCTTTTCGATACTGCGTTTCCCGTGTCAATGGGCCGCATACCAGATGAGCGGATGTGTACACCCGCCGCGGTACCTCAGTGCATAGATCTAGTTTGATACTGATATATACTAGAGGGAAATGTGGCGCCGCCATTGCAGCTAGCGACGTCCCTCGCCTACTTGGCTTGGCTAGCAACAAGGCTTCTTTTTTGTCTCGAGGTCAAAGTTAACAAAAAAACTGAACATTTTTTTCTTTTTAATCGTTAAATAATTTAATCACTGGCAAATACGTTTTTTTCAGCTTCATTTTTATAATAGGAAAACAAATTTTAATACTTTTTTGCAGCCAGAGGCAACATTTCAGCTTGTTAGTGAGCCATATGCCAAGGACAGGTGGAACGTGCCTGCCGGTACATGATGAAACGCTCGCTGTAGTGCGGCTCCCCTATATATCCCTAGGAGTACCCCAGGCAGTGGCAAACAAAAAACAAAAAAATCCTGGAAGAGTATCATTTTCCACCTCTTCGATTGATGGCGTCTCAGCGGTTGCTCTTGCAGCTTGTCCTGCTGGGAAAGTTCGCCGCCGGAAAGGCCTTGCTCAGGCATCTCCGATGGTGGCGCGAGATTTACCTCTGGTACATATAGTATGCAACTCTATGGCTCAGTGGCCTAAGACGTCGTGCTTTTGATCCCAATGTCGCGGGCTCGATCCCGGCTGTGTTTCAGAAGGAGGCGGCAAGCGAAAACGCCCGTGGGTCGAGATTTCGGAGCCCGGTAAAGATCCCCAGGTGGTCAAGATTAATCCGGAGGAACCCTCCACTACGGCGCGCCCCATAGCCCAGGTGTGGATTCGGCACAATCTGTAAGATGAGCCGATATGCAGCGGCATATTCCGGGGAGTATGCCGCTGAATTTTAGTGCGCGAACATTGTACGTGGGTCGCCCGCAGGAAATCCGCGCGTGCACTGAAGTTGCCTGGCGGGCACTGGCCTTAGGGGAATCTATAACAGAACAATTCAGATTCGTTGGAGCCGCGTAATTAATGACGGAAACGAACCAAATGAGGCTTCCTTGCGCACCTACAACGAATCTGCATCCGGTCGCCTGCGATTTCTTTTCTCCTTCGATTTGCTTTTTCGTGGTTGATCGGGTTAAAGAAAATCGTTTGGCCTGAAGTGACAACGTTCGATAGCTCGCCGCACGCATATTTCTGCGAAGAGTTCCACAGGTGAAGCCGGTTTGACCTCCTGCCTGTGCCCGTTAAAATTTGTTCAACCATCGTGCGTGTGTTGGAGGCTGGTGCAATACTGTGAAAGAGTGTTGGGGCGTAAATCACCCGCATGCATATGGCTCGCGTTACGTGTGCCCATCGTCGTCGGGTGATCGCGCGTGGCGTCATGTTTATCGTATGGCGTGATATATATGTAGATACGAAATCACAAGAGAAACACGTGCGGCGACGGCCTGAATCGTCCGCGCGTGCCTATCTGCTCGTGCATTCGCTTTCTTGGCTATCGCCGTGAATGTATGTCTCATTGTCATTTTCGTTTCATTCAAATTTCCCGCCAAGAAAACAAAATGAGGGCCTGCGCGAAGGTGAACACACCTGCATGCAACCGCGACACGCTGCTTAGGCATGGTCGTTCCCGCGAGGAGGTTGTCATGTTCGCACCGTGTTTTATTCTCCCACGTACCCGAGAGTGCGAGGGAGGGGTACGCGCTATCCGACGCAGAAGGTCGATTGGCGAAGCGCAGCGGCGGCGTTCATTTATTTGCGACAGAAACGACGCACGAAACACGAGTCGGCGCAGCCATGACTGGATATCCCTTCTCATGCATACGTAATAGTGCCGGCGAAAAGGCAGCGATCTGATTACCCAGCCGCGAACGGCGCTGCGCAGTCCGAACCCAGTCGACGTCATTAGGCCTCGCCGCGCGACATGGGTGCGACCTTGCGAAGGAGCAATATGGTGCATGCGCGCGTGCGTGTTGGTGTTGGGGCCTCTCGTAATGGCTGGGCCGGGCCATCGACGGCGCGGCCACCCTTGAACTTGCGCTATAGTGATCGGGTGCGCCGATCCGCGCGGCGTGTTGTCCCGCCGTTCTCCGATTGTTGCCGTGGCGTGATTAGCAGTCGTTAACTCGCGGCCGGTGTGCCTTGCATATCAGATCGTGTGTATACTCGCCCCGCTCCAGTCGGGGCGCCGTGATATCGTGTTTCGCGGCGGCGACGACCTTTGTGTTTCTACTACCCGTCGAGTTCTTTTAATCAGCCGAGCGTGTAATTATCACCCGATGGGGCTGGCGACGGAGCGGCTCGCGTTGCGTGATCTTCATCGTTCGATCTTGTCTTTGTTTCAGTCATGCCCTACTTGCGTCCGAGGCGCTCCTTTTCAGTTGGGTATTCCTGTGTTGCGTCGCTAGATTAGTTCTTCGACAGCCTTACGCCCTCGACATCTTTATTGGAACATTTTTCTTTTTTTCAGCCCTCTTCTCGTCGTTCCTGGGTTGGCAACGACTTCCTTACATTTGAGCTTCCTTTTCCTTTCCCGAGCGCACGCTTTGTCACGATTGATTGATTGATTGATTGTAGGGTTTAACGTGTGGAGCTACACAGGCGATGAGGAGCTCGCCGTAGTGGAGGGCTCCGGATGAATTTTCACCACCTGCCCAACTTTAACTTGCCCCGATATCTTGAACAACACGGGCGTTTTTACTTTTTGCCTCCACCAGAAAAGCGCTCACCGCGGCCGGAAATCGAACTCGCGTCTTTGTGCTCAGAATCACAATCAGATAGCCACTGAACTAACTGAACCACCGCAGCGGGAGCTTTGTCACGGTTGCAAGGACAGGTATAGCCGCACTGCTTCGAACATTTTCTTAGCTTTTTAAATTGGAATCGAAGTGATACACTCTTGAGACTATACTGGAGTTTTGTTTGTGAAGATGCGGAAACATCTTTTCACAATTCATAAGGATTTGTGTCATCGATTTTCCTCTTTTTTTTTTTTTTGAGGCAGGGGTGTTCGTTATTGTCAACCGCAAAGCCGAGCTCTCCTGCCTATGTTTTCTTTTTCTCCCTTCTGCTTTTAGTCTCCGTAACTCAGTCCGGTGCACTGATCTTGAGAGCGATATCCGGGACTGACGGTGATGATGGCGCATACGTAAGAGAGAATTATCATTTTTGCAAAGGTCGCGGTGGTATGGTGAGTCACGCCTAGCTCGTACAGTCAGGAGGAGCAGGTGTTTGCCCGGCAAACGGCACCTTGACCACTGATAGAGCGTTGTTTCTCCGCGGAGATTGCGACCTCCGGCAGCAATCACTGAGCCGCTTCGATTAACAAACCCGCCTTTCGTAACCGTGTCGGACCTCTTTTCACAGCTGAGCAGGTTTTTCCCACCTATGCGCGCGAGGCTTCGCAATACAACGAACTACTGGCCGCGCGTCGTGCGTTGCCTTCGTGCGGCCTGCAGGAGCCAGCACGGAGGTGTGCGTGGGCTTGAGACTTCAGCGAGCGATGCCGCCGGCGGCCGGAAGCTGCAGAGATAACCCGATTATTCGCTCGTGGCGACTGTGGCTGTTCTTTGTGCACGCAATTGGGCGCCTCTTCGTGTAATCGCTGCAGCCTGAGGTAAGGGTGGAAGGGGGAGGGGGGAGGGGCACGTGAGAGAAAAATGCTGGCGTTGACGAACCGTGCCGACCGCCGTGTAAGCAACTAGAAGGCCTACGCATAACGAATTCATTTTTTGAGACTGTGTACCGGCCTTCTGTTTTTTTCCAAACGGCCGGAACCAAGAAAGGACAGCCGTCATCACTAAATGGGCTCGGAGGTTGCCAACCGCCCGACAAGAGACGATGAAAAAAGCTGGTCGATTGGGGTGAGATGCGCTGGCTTGTAATCTGGAAGGCGTTGCACCGTGTGTCGTCATGGAGTATCCATTCATCGAGTTTCACAAGAATGGGAAATCGCTGAGTGAGCCGATTGGCGGGGGGTCTAGAGCACTCGTCAGCAGGTAAACGACCTCCTCCTCCATTGATGAAAAGCAGTCGAGGGCGCGATGGAGGGCCGATTGCTGCGCTGCTATCGCCGTATAGTAAGTAGTGTGGACGTCTCGAGTTCGTTTTATCGCCTCGTCGGAGAAGCTCCTCGCCGACGTCAGTTGCGCCAGCAGAGTGACCTAGTGGCAGTTGGCTGCCGACTTGGGAACGAAGATGCTGCATGGGTATGAAGTTCGTTGCAAGGCGTGTTCCCTGTATTCACCATCCAACGCCATGTGGGTGTAGCTTGTTGCTAAAGTTGTATGTGGGAGACTACCACGGTTTCACGCCGTCCCGTGTCTAAGGCCCCCAGTTAAAAAAAAAAAGCTTTTCTGCGTTATGTGTACGTTGTGGTAAGTTCGACTTCATGAAGCACGACACGGGGCAACTGAATGAAAAATCATCAAGAATAGTCACACTGTCACACCAAAACGCCTGGGTGTTGCTCGTCACAAAATATCATGATGCCCCCCCCCCCCCCCCCTATCAACCGATGTGAAATGAAGCTGTTCTATGGAGTTGGAATTCATCGTACTAGCATGCGTTCTAGCAGTTCGGGCGTGTGCTGCGTCTTTTCTTAAGCTTTGTCTTTGTGTTAATGTTGCTAGTACTATGAATTCCCCAGTTAGTAGCCAACTCGTCGAACTTTGCGCTTTAGTTTCGTCATACGTAGGGTTTGAATTAGGGGTGACAGTAGAGGTTTGTCGGCACTCCCATGCCAAGTGGTATATATAGCGAGATCTGCAGCTACTGGGCAGAAGTGGAGGGATGCTGCGTGGGGGTACATTGCGTGTAGCAGGGTATTATGCGGGTATGAATACCGAAAAAAAGCTTTTCACTGCTTGATTGAACGAAGCGGCTTCTTTTCGTGCCTAGAAACGCGAACTCCTCATTTGCCGCTGAACGCCAACTGGTGTGTACGTACTGTACTGTACATTGTTGGTGTCCAGCTCGCGGCCTGGCGCCACCGGGTGGCCCATCGCCTTCCCGTCATCAAAAGTATGTGCGTCGGTGCTGCGCTCTTGGTGCATCGCTTTCTCGACGACCTGGTTGAGTTGTTTATTTTGATGCTTGTCAGTTATGGGCTGGCTTACAGTTCTGCAGGGTTCAAGCGGCAGCGTTGGTCGGCGCCATCGGTCAAAGGCGGTCGTAGCGCGCTGTATGCTAAGCTGGAAGACGGCCAGGGCGCCCTGCTTTGTGCTCGAAACAGCTGCAGCGAGATGGCTGGCTGGTGGTGCAGTCATACCGCATTTTGATTCACCGATTCAACTTTACATCTATGCAACGAAAACAAAAAAGCCAAGCGCAACGTATAAATATGTATCTAGTTGATGTCGAGGCCATCGTTCTAAATGACGAAGTTCCTTAAACCTAGTCTTGATCTTAAAAGCTAGAAGTTGCGCTGCCTAATAGCACGACGATACCTACCTATCCTTTCGGGCTTACAAGTCATATGCAACGCCGTTCCGTCACTGGGCAAGGCAATGCAGCCGACCGCGGACGACGAATAATGCTTTGTTGATACCGTGTGACTGTCAACCCCCTTAGTGGTGATGGCTTCGTGCGAAGGCCTTCGGCGGTCGCTAGGTGTGCATTTTTTCTTCTTGTTTTGCAGTAAATTAACCGCGATGCCAGCATTGTGCGTGGCGCTCCTCATAACCGAGACGATTACTTTCGCGTGCAAGAATACCGGATGTGTAAAACGATGCGGCCGGCTTTTTTTCTTTCATTTTCAGCCGCGTGAGCAGTTCCTTGTATAAGCTGCCGCAGAAGTAATTGTTAATTCCTAGGGAAGTAAAAAAAGAAGGCATATAATCGCGGCCCCTTTCAATCTTCTCTCTCTCTCTCTCTCTCTCTCTCTCTCTCTCTCTCTCTCTCTCTATCTATCTATCTATATATATATATATATATATATATATATATATATATATATATATATATATATATATAATATGCGACGAACAAACCTTTGATGATGGCCGCCATTTTCTCATTTTCTCCCGCACTCGGTGCTTTCTTTGCTCCGCCCGCTGTGAGAGAAGCGGCGAAAGTGTGCCACTCAGCGATTTGTGTCCGCCGACCGTTGCAATCGCCCGTTACTCATTCATTCACACACATAAGCGCTTTGTCCGATATTCTGAGTCAGCGCCGCCTCCTCGAGGGCAAGGTGGCCGGTGACGAACTCCACCTGTGGCCGATTCGCGGAACCCAACGAACGCACCTGGCTGATGAGCCGCGGAGGCCTCCTCCGGCCGAGCCGAGCCGTCCCATGCTCCAGGTGGCAGCATGATACGACTCCGCGGCGGTCTGGTTTACGGCGGCTTCGCCGAATCGCCGCTTCCTTCCTCCGCCACATTTGCTCTTCTTTTCTCTTTCGCTTTTTTTTTTGTAGGCTTCGCTCTTCCCTCTGTTTCGTTTTATATTTGTTGTTACGCCACGATCCGGCCTGTCCCCTTTAATAAAAGGCCGCCTTTTGACCATGACCTCGACGCCGAGCTTTACGGCACCGCAGCCGCTTGCGGACGTGTTCGCTGTTCCGATGCTCTATCTCTCCTGTTTTTTTTTTTTTTTTTCCTCATTTCTCAGCTGTCTTTGGAGCTGGAAAGACAACTTGGGCGGTATTCCGCAATTTTTTTTTATCCTTAGTTTGTTCGAGGGGAACCCGTTCTTGTTTTTTTAAATCTCCATCCCCGCACTTCAATTTTCCCCGCAAGCCCGCAAGCATACGTTGATTCTTGTGGGCACTGATCTCCCGTGCGGATCTTTCCACGCAGTTCTCATTTTTCACAGTTGAGATCTTAGGAAAGTCTAAACTGTGGTCTAGGGCTGTCATATCCAGCGCACGCATCTTAGCCTGTAGTACCCAGGCACTTCCCTACCCAACCGTTCGTATAGCATTGCGCAGCCGATGGTTACACGAATTACGCAGAGCGTTGTCAAAATTTTTGTCAGCAGTGCTAAATGCGCGGCTAATTTCAGAGTTCAAAGCGCTGGCGCAGTTTGAATTTATTCCTGAAAGTGTTGCTGGGTTTGTGGGGAAATTGTTGGTATCCGCCTTCAGGTGGTCTGCACCGCAGATTCGCCGTCTGGGCACTTCAGAAAGGAATATAATTTTGAAATGATTCGAATGAAAGGTACGTTCGGATGCTGGCCTCTGGGTACTGGACCTCTAGTTCGCAGGAAGTGCTGGTGTTGAATAGTTTTACGCGTTTTCTTCTTGTTTTCGACGTTTGATGAATGGATTTGCCATTCCGACTGTTTTTACGGTGGTGGTTCCTGTGATCGCTGGACCCAAGTAGATCCACACGGCGTTCCGTCGTAGCGGCTGGCGTCGCGGCGTAACCCAGAGGCCAAGCGGTTTATATAGTCATACGCGTTCGAAACTCGTGAACCGCTGGCGCTTGTCATACATCTCCCCGTTGTTTAGTGCAAAGAAAACTGTAGGTACATTAGAGGCAAAATATGCGTAATTAACCGGCAGCGCCCGCGTTCATTTAGTTAGGAATGCTCGTTGGGTTGGTTTTTGCGATAGTAAGCGAAAAAAGGTGTCAGTGCAACGCCGGCACGTACGGGAGGAAAAGCAAGTACAAAAAATTGGCCGCGTATCTGCTCCTTTCGTTGCAAATGTCGTCAAAAGACGATAGTCTATCAATTTTTGCCAAGTGAATGCCTCCCTTCGCTTTACCGCTCACCTCTCATGTTGTTCCTCTTGCGTCGCGCTCCTCCCAAGGTAAAGACACCAAAGGTTTGCTTAAATCATTTTAAATTTCCCGCGTTCCACTGCTCCAAACCGGGTGTCTCGATGCGAACGCTGCCGTACGGCGAAGACGCGCGTTAATCGAGGCACCCTACTTCAACGTTTATAGAACCGCGTTTCCCTACTCCACGTGCGTTGCAAGCCGAACGTGGAAACTATCTAGTGGAACCTTGCGTAACTGTTGCCGGTTGATGTCTTAAAATGGCGCCAGAAGCTATAGTGGCGCTGGCGACAGCAGGCGACGGCGGAGTGAATTCTTTTTCTGCAGTTGATGAAATATTTAATTTCGCAAAAGTCAAGCAGGTTTGATTTTTTTATAAAGGAACGCTGCAAATATCACTTCTGTATTGATTTGTTGTCTCATATTTGCGTAATGTCTTGTTCTTCTTCAACAATGTTGACAAGTATGAACATTACACCGGACCAAGACGGGTAGATTAAGGTGTGACTATATAAGACTATTGCGCAGGCATTGTTTTGCTTTGGCCGGGTGGCTGAATCGAGTCACAGACAGACAGACGGACAGACATACAGACACACAGACATACAGACAGACCAAAATTTCTGGGTTTAAGTAGCCCAAGAAAGACTATCGTCTTTAAAAGAACAGAACTCCCGCTGGCGCACTTTCAGGCATACAGTAATATTGAGAAACGCTATGCTTTCAGGCAGGGGGGCGCGCGAGCACTGCGAAGGCGGGAAATTTGAATTGCGTTGGGTGGTAGCAGTGAGCGGATAACGGCGCTACAGCCCATTACGGCGAATCACTTTCTCAGCACTTCCAACAGCTTTCACATAGAGTGGAACGGCTTTAATTTTGGAGCACTAGCCGGATAATTTGATGGCATCTTTCATTCTAGGCGAAAACCTAATTGGCGAACCTTAAGTACAGTGACTGCGTGTCTTTCGTGAAATAAGCGAAGAAGTGAAATGAAACCAGCGTTCAAAGTTAACTATCCTCACTGGCGCGCGGCAAGAGCGCTTGTGTTCTTTCGAACAGCTCGATGTGGCTCTCTGCTGGCTGTTATAAAAATAAACCGTGCCCCCTGATTTCCACCTCTTTTGTCGACCCGCGCGCGTGTTTCCCGATGACGTGTTCACCTGCGGTGGTAGCTCAGGGCGAAAAAGGTGCCGAGCCGTTCCTGCTGCGGTCCTGGTGACAGGCCGCGTCCTGGGGAGAACTGGTGATGGGTTAGGCCAGGTGTGGCGGCCGAGTCTGGCACGGGCGGTGTGTGTTGACAGGGGGACCCATTTTCGCCGTCGCTTTTGCCTTTGCCAGCAGTCGTGCACGTTAGTTCGCTTGTTGTCGAGCAACACCACGCGCATGGTGCAAGGCGGCACCAGTAGGGTGGCAGTTGACACCTTTCCCCGATCGGAGAAGGGTGTCAACACCGGCGAGGCGTCTGTTGGTGTTCACCGGTCGGGTTGGCCAGTCGTCGGCTGATTACGCTGTTGGGCCGATAGAGTTCCGATAGAACTTGTTATTGACCCCACGGGAATGCTGTTCGACCAGAAAGAGGATCTTGTCGGAATTTTTGACCTGGTAGAAAGCCGCCGAGTGCGTCAAATGCGAAAATGGACCGTCTTACTGAGCCAGCGAGCAAGCAAGCAAGATGCGAGCGTGGCATCTGCTGAGCCTGTTTGTGCGGAGCAGTTTTCAGTTTTCGCAGCAGATGACCAGTTGTCTTTTGCCCCAAAATATCGAGCAACCCGTTGAATCAATACCTTGACTTCTGCCCCTTAAGTTCCGTGAGTGAGTGCGGGCCTGGGGTCAGTTTCTTCTGGCCTGGGGTCAGTTTCTTCTTTTTGCACGAGATGCACCTCAACATTCGACTCTTGCATTGCCTTTTCTGATTCCAGCTTGCGGGGATTCTACGAATTACAAAAACTTCCTCCGTCTGGACTAGGTAAGGCAATGTCGCTAAAGGGTTTTTGTGATTTATGCCCCAAAAAAGTACAGCCCCTGAAACATGTCGACCTGAGAGGCAAGCCTCCGATGCGTATGCTGAGTATAAGTGGCTGTACCCATACTCAGTTGCTATGAGTGGTTGAGTGGTGTGAGTGGCTACCCTCACACTCAGCTGCTACAAATGCGACGACACTATGCCCATGATTCCGAAGGATGCACGTTAATTTTTCGCGGATCTTTGGGATTCTTATAGGCTGACGTCGAACACAATCGTAATGCCGAATTCATTAGCGATCAGACGCCTAGCCAAGGAATTGCGTCATTTGAGCTCGCTAAGTCGGCCTCACAACCGGTTCCAGTGTCGTTGCTATCGGCCGAAGGATGCGAATCCCACCAGAGGCACGCGCTGAGGCCGCAGGACCCATCCTTTTGAAGGAATGTCGTTTCTTACAAGATTTGGGATGTGACCTTTCCAACTTACTCGTCCTGCAGGAGCAGCAGTTTTGTCATTTGGCTGTGCTACCGCGGATTTAATTGGCGCAGCCGACAGGTTGAACCAACTGCACATGCGCAGCTCAGTCTAGGACACGCCAATATGCTATCAAAAAAATTGGGCCCATCTCCCCGCGAGGGGGACTCGAGTAAATGCGTCGCATAGGGGGTGGGTGTATTGCGTTAACGTTTAGTGTTTGGGGAGTTGGTGGTAGTGAATGCGTTGTATCAGCAGCTTCTTGACGTAGTTTGAATGAGTCAAGGATATAAGGCGCGTTCGTAGCCTCCCATTCTGTGTCGGCTTTGTGGCGCAGTGGGTAGAGCACCATGTACTTTGCGTTCCGCCCGCAGGGTCGAGGGATCGAAACCAGGCGCCGGATAGTATTTTTTTTATATATAGTGTAGGGGAAGGGGTGCGGACTACGACTACGGACGTCAACGCGGGTGACATCGTGAGTTACTGAAATGCTCTGCATTTAATAGAATCAAAAGGTTTGCGCCATAGTCCCTCAACGCAGAAAGGGAAGCTCGTGCTTATGCTGTCAGGCTTTAGCCTCATTCTTGGACACTTGTCAAGCGGGTGCTTCGGCTCCAATCGTGGCGATGCGAGACGGTGGGCGGAAAATCTTGCCAACCCATTTTATTGTATTTATGTGTCTCCCGGAGCACACGTTCGCCAGGTGTTGCGCACGTCGAACGCAACAGCAGAGGACACCAAACGGCATTGATTGGCAGCCAACGTTCGAATTCCCCGCACGTACGCGGAAAGCTGCAGTGAGCCGGTAAGGAGAAAAATAGTAATGAGATCGATGGTCCGGTCGTTACGTGTAAGAGTTCACGCTCGAGGCACCGCGGTCATATCGCGCTTCTACGTGTCGCGCAGACGGACCACTTGACGGTCGCGTCCTCTCCTTGTCGCCACATTGAGGCGTGCTCGTACATTCGTAACGAGTGGAAAAATTGCGTCCTCAAATTTGTCTTCTCTGTTTCTTTTTGCTGCAGCAGTTGTGAAAGGGACGCTCGTATATTTCCCCCTTCAATTACTCCGCACGGGGGAACTCCCAGAACTTGATTACGAGCAGCTTTTCTCAACCAGTTGTGAAAAAGGGGGGACGAAAATAAAGTGTGGCGAATAAAGCAACACAAATCAAAATTAAACGAACGTTTTCCCGAAACAAGCCTCTTTCTTTACGCGCTAACTTAGTTCTAAGACAGTCCTGTGGTCCAGCTTCACCGCAGCGCACTATAATGACCAACCCATGCGTGCAGCAACGTCGAAATTTCGGCGAATGATGATATCGAGCTTACGAAACCACTCGAAAGTTTGCTGTGCGCTGTGACCTTACGCAATGCAAGCATGACGTTCTGTGTTGCGCAGTGCCTCAGCGCAGAACACATTTTTTTAAAATCAAATTGTATGCACACCGCTGTCATTCACCGCGTTTGCTTTGCTGGCGACATGGATTAGTCTAGTGAATTTTGGTGGAGCTAAACAACGGGATTGTCTTAGTGGTGGATTGTCTTTGGTGGAGCTAAACAACGCGATTTTATGTGGACTATAGGGATGCGGAACTTCCGAAAATTTTGACGCTCGTGAGCACGTGAGAAAATTTTTGAACGAATAACTATTAGCTTGTTTGTAACGAGCAGGCTGGTGCGAATGCGATGAAGAGCGTCACCTCGTATTATGTGTTCTAGGCAAGTGCAACTTTATATACACACCAAAAACAACTCGAGGTAGTCACCACGTTAGTTCATGAAAGTTCAGTGGAAGTGCCGCTGTCGTGCGGCACTTCCGTGCGGCATTTTTCGTTTACTTGCGCACGAGGTTTTCACCTGAACTTTCGGGGGTGCCGGTGAAGCCCTGCACTTTAGAATTCGAGAGCTCACCTGGGTTGCCTCCCAAGTGCACGAGGGCCTTGATCTGCACTGGCAGATTACAGAAGCCGCGGCACCCAAACCAAACAGACGTATTAACGCGTGCTACGTATAGTGCTTGACACATGTCAAGTGCTTTGGGAGGCGAGGGTAGTTCCTGAGGAAAATACTCGGGTCACACACTATTCTCGACGTTTTGCACGCCGAAACGCAATTTCCGGGAAGTGTTATACATTTTTCAGGGTCAGAGCACGTTGGCTCGTTGGAAGGCCAAGTTGCTGAGGGACAGCGCAAAATTAACCATGAAATCGTCTTCGTAAAGGGAATGTTTAAGACCGATCGCAGCAGGTCCAAAACAGTGCTAACCACTTCTCCGGACTGGTTCTTTTGGAATTTTATAGGAGGGAACGCGCTGCACCGTAAGCGTCAAGAATCGAATTCAGTTTTTCGCAGCGAAACGAGACTTCCGAAGTGCGTTTTGTTGCTTTGTCTGATATTGAGCAGCCGCTTTGCAACACTGCCGTGGGCGTGTTGTGCTTGCAACCTCGGCACTGCGGCCATCGGCGAGCACCCGCCAAGAGCGCGGTCGGCGGCGGCGGCGGCGGCACGTCTGACCCGCGACTACCCTGACCCCGTTCCTTCCGCCGGCGGCGGTTTCCCCTGCGCGCTCCTTGCACAATCCTCCGCCGACGCTGATGTAAGATCGACAGGTCCGCGCGTGGCACTTAGCGCCGCCGCTGGCCGGCCGTGTGCGCCTTGTACACATCTCCCGCCGCCGTCGCGGGGCCCTTGCGTGTACAGAGCGCTGCGTGAACTGCTTGCCGCTGCACCGGCCGAGCACAATTGTGCCGGACTACATTGTTGCACTGTGCCAATCCGCTGTTGCCGTTGGGCGAACAGGGTGCGGGGCAACAACTAGTCTGACTGGCATGTTCGTTCAGAGGGGGCGAATGTGCCGAAATTCAAACCGGCAATTACGGTAACAAAGTGCTGCGTTTGGATGATCACGATTGCGGTGCCGGATTGGTTGCGCTGTCACACGTCAAAGCGCTTTAAGGGCGAAGCCCCTGAGGGGCCGTGGCTGTTGGCGTCTCCTGTCGTCGTCGTAATCATCGTCTCATGTAGTCACGGTACTAAAACACCGGGACACTCGTTTACGCCTCGCGCTAGATAGCTTCGTACTTCAAAGACAAGAGAATTTCACAGCAAAGCTGTATGTCTCTACCCCCCAACGGTTTCATTTCAGTTGGCAAAAACGCCAAGACGCCAAGAATACACTTATACACTGCATGCTTCGCCCCTCGCAAGGTTTCACGTTAGTGGAGTTGGCCCGGGATTTTTTTTTTTTTTCGCTTCGCCTGTATACCTCATGATTTGCTTTGCCTAGATACCCACGTAGCACGTCACGGCATTTGCTGGTTTTTTTCATGGCTAGTAAAATAAGTGAAAGAGGAAGTTCTGAAGTCTTCCCGTCGAGTGTCTCTCTGATTCCTAACCGAACGGCGTGGCCTGTTCGTTGGTTTCGAGTCGATGCGGTGAATACCAAATAATCTAGTAACGTTGGTGAATACTGCGCAGGAAGCGCGACGAATTCGGCGGCCTCGCTCGCCACCGAGGCGCGTTTCACATACGATTTGCGTTCGCGGCGTGCACACGGCCAGTGGAGCGTAGCGGTTCGACGAAGCCGTGGGAACGCATTTCTTCGGATTCTTCCCCCCTCCCCCACCCTCCTCCAACTCGTTAGGGACGCCGCGTCGTCGGGTGGATGTGCGTGTGTGTGTGCATGCATGTGTGTGTGCGAGGCGCGCGCGGGGACGTAAAAATAGTGGTCGAGCGGAACATGCAAATGGAAGAAGAACGCGCGCTCGATCTCCCGCTTCGTCGGAGTATAACGCCAGCGCGGGTGTTCTGGTTCTCGCGGCATCTTTCTTCCTCTTGCAACACTTTTAAAGCGAAGCGTTATTGTCCTCACTGATGCCGTTGTATGCTAATACGGCCTGCAGGAAAGCCAACTTTCTATGACGATGATGACGAATGATCGTAGGTGAAGTGGAAAAAAAAAAAAAAAAAAACTCTTCGCGTGCCCGAAATCGAACCTGGGTCCCTCGCGTGGTGAAGCCGGCATCTATCAGATTGCTCCATTTCGACATGCTCGAAGCGGTTTGAAAAACTCTGGCTACAACCAAGAATCCGCCAGGAGTGGCGTTGCTCTGCATGCCGCAAGGCTGTTAGCCACAAGACTTTAAGCCTAACTTTCCATTTCGAGGTTTAGGACGTTAGGCCTAAGGTCAAATCTTGGGGTCGAACACCTCAAATCGGCACCCACTCAAAAAATTGCGCACTAAACGCCAATCAGCAGGTGCCAATTCGCGCCGTACACCCCGAACACAAACGTTAGAACTGCGGAGTGCGCACCCCAGACAGCCTGTGGGTATTCTAGAAAAGTGGTGCGCACCGCCAGGTTGGCACATACTCGCAGTGTGGGAGTGGCCAACCAAAGAACCCGTCACGAGAAAGCTTCGCGTTCAACCATCGTCGTCGTCAGACGGAGGTGTGCGCGATTTTTTTTTTTTTCATTCTTTTTGTTGTTGGGAAGGAGGCAGGAGGCGCTGCAAGACCTACTCGTGCCGTCGGACACGTTTATGACTGTGCGATAATATTGACTTATGGCCGATTTATGCACACGGAGTCTTTCACTTGTCCGGAGAGGTCCCTCACATCTAGATCCCCCTACTATTTCGTCGACCTCCTCTCTCTCTCTCTCTCTCTCTCTCTCTCTCTCTCTCTCTCTCTCTCTCTCTCTCTCTCTCTCTCTCTCTCTCTCTCTCTCTCAGCCAGACGCTGGTCTTCTTTCGTTACAATGTCTATATATATATATATATATATATATATATATATATATATATATATGGATTCGATTAGCGAGGCAGTGAGCACCCCTCTGATCCTCCTCTTCCTCTTCTGCTACTCCCCCTACTATCGCCCCCTGCCTGCGGATCTTTATTTCTCAACATACTCAACATAGGGCGCAATTTCAGAGCAGAACGTGTTTGACCGTTCTACCACATTTTACGGCATCTTGGCCGGTCCGTTTGCCGAGCCCATGTGCTCCGAAAACACGTCGAGATCAATCGGGCCGAGCTCGAACCTTACAGCGGGCAAAGCTTTGGGCGAGATCGTTCCCTTAGAGCAATTGAACCGCATCGACCAGAGGAGGCTGAGGTAAGAAGTACGGCGCCGACAAGGAGGAGGAAACGCTTTTTTCGCTGGTTCCGCTAGCTGCAGGTCACTGCCGTTGATTCTTCCGTCTCGGCGCTGCGTGTGCGGGGTCTCCCTCCTGGGTGATCTCGCGGGAGATCGTAAACAGAGATTGTGCGGGGCAAGGGAAGCCAGTGCGGATGAAAAGCGCTTCCAGCGAACCGTTTGTTTTTGCTGCCGCCACGGTGAAGAGACCGATGCGGGTGTTCCCCCGTCGCTGTAAAGAAGACGTCCCCGGAGGTTCGCCCTCCGCCACCGACCTTGGCGACGTTGGGGGCCCCGGGAGGGGGCAGGGCCCCAGACTGGTGGTGGCGGGTGCAGCGCCGCAGCACTGAGCTCCTTGCATGAAGACATATCAGTGTCAATTTTCCTGGTTTTAAATGCAGAACATTTCAGTAACTCACGATGTCACCCGCGTTGACGTCCGTAGTCGTAGTCCGCACCCCTCCCCCTACACTATATAAAAAAAATACTATCCGGCGCCTGGTTTCGATCCCTCGACCCTGCGGGCGGAACGCAATGTACACGGTGCTCTACCCACTGCGCCACAAAGCCGACACAGAATGGGAGGCTACGAACGCGCCTTATATCCTTCACTCACTCAAACTACGTCAAGAAGCTGCGGATACAACGCATTCACTACCACCAACTCCCCAAACACTAAACGTTAACGCAATACACCCACCCCCTATGCGGCGCATTTACTCGAGTCCCCCTCGCGGGGAGATGGGCCCAATTGTTCCTCGTCACTGACCGCGGCGAATGGAAGTTAGGCGGGCTGCAGCGCCATCCGTGTGTGCTTGAAGCCAGTGAATTGGCCATTGACCAGTACGCTTTTATACTTCAAATGATTAGACGGTAAACTTCGCGTGTTGGCCTCGAGGACGGAACCTGCGGAGGACACCGTTTTCCCACCGCAACGCGCGGCTGAGAACACCTTTGCGCATGCGCGCTTAGGCCTCGCCCTCTGGACGCATTTGTAATGCGGCGCGATTCTGCGTGACTGGAACGGCGTTCTGCAGCTGCGGGCGCGGTGGTCCCACCGTATAGATACTACGACATCAGGCGTGGCCTCGTTTGTTGACATCCATTAGCACTGTAGCCGTGCGGGGGCCACTTTGGGGCGGCCGCCCGAGTGCCGTTGATAAGGGGAAACGGAGAGGGCAGCCCCGGAAGGCCAGCCGTGCAACGCCGCGTGGTCATGCCTCCTCCTGGCCAGTCGCGCCGGTAGACCACCGGGCGACTCCGGGCGCTCTCTTGCCTTGGTTTTCCTGGCGCAACTAAGCAGCGAATATATACACCAGCGTTCTGGGTGTACAACGGCGTTTGAGTAAAACAAAGTCGCGTTGACGTGCCCGATCAATGTTCTTTACGGTTTGATGCTGTAGGGTGTAAGGCATCCGAGTCGGACCGTTAGAAACCGCCGCGGTTTGTAATTGTTGGGTGTGCCGTAGGTCGAGACGGGATTGCAAAGATGCCTGACGAAACGAACGAAAATATTCAACGGACCGCGAAACGGGGCATATCAAACCTGGTATGTTTCTTTTCTCTTGCGTTTGTGATTTCTGGGAAAGCTGCGCTTTCTTCGCCAAGCAGTGGTGCTTTGGTGCTGGCTCCGCGAGGCAGATACGTCGTGAATAGGGTGCTTCGATTCGCTCTTTAAAGCGAATAGCAATTCTTTTCTTGCTGCGATAGAAACCAATCTTCCCAGTGAAGCATGGTTGCTTCAGCCTGAACTTCCGGCTTGACAGTTACGTTAGATTCATTCCATGCTAGCGCCGTGGCCGATTGAGGCAAAACCTCTGTTTGGATGTTTGTTTACTTTTCGCATTGTCTCGCCGTCACGTGTTTGTTCGAGCGATACATTTGAGTCCGTTTTCACCGCGGGAATAAGCGGCCACGGATTAGTTACGCCCAGCCATCGACTTCGCTGCACGGAACCACTCTCCTCGTGGCACCAGCGGGAGGCGGTCATTGCCGCGGGCTTTCCGCACGTTGCGCAAGGAGCACTCCGAGTCAGTCAGGCAGTCCAGCTCAGGTTCCTTCCGCGGTCTGCGTTTGTCCCGCGGCGCTCCCACGGCGGCGGGACAGCGAAGCGGAGCCCCCCACAACCTTCTCGCGTGCTCCGGCACCGTTTGAGCGGACCACCGACAGACGACCGCAGCCGCGGGGCGCTTGTTTCGCAGCTGCCTCCATCGGAGCGTCGTCTTCTCCATCGTGTTCTCACCACGGTGAAGTGTGAGCGATGAGCGCGTCTTCCGTTTCGTTCTCGCGGCGATTGTGACGCTGGGTTCGCGCTGATTTGGCATCGCTTCGGGTGTTAAAGTACGGAGACAAAAAATGGAGCCCGCCCCGACAAATCGCACGGGGCATGCGTAGATCTGTTTTTCGGGATTTATTTTATTATTATTGCGTGAGAAATAGATGGAGCATGTCGGCAAACATTTACGCGTCGCTCCGCAGTCCCGCGTCGGTCTGTCAACAGCAGAGAGAGAGAGAGAGAGAGAGAGAGAGAGAGAGAGAGAGAGAGAGAGAGAGAGAGAGAGAGAGAGAGAGAGAGAGAGAGATACTTTATGATGCAGAGACGTCACAGAAGAACGTGCACAAACACTAACAGGCACAAAAAACGCACACAACAGCACACGCACGGAAGTATGCGTAAATGAATATTTCACAGGATGTGGTCCAAGGCGCAGCCATGAAGGAAAGACACCAAGGCTCGTAGCCCTAGTAGCAACCGCAGCCGAGTGCCACGGCTGTGTTTATGCACACAGCTACACAATCAAGTCATCTAGACCTCAGACTAAAAACAAACTGTCGACCGACAGGCGTAAAACGGTTGTGAGCTTCGCCGGCGGTAACCAACTTGATGCGAGTCCATCGTGAGAGGAGGCGTGATCCTCCGCCCAGAGTCCCGCAAACGAAATCGCATAATCGCAGCGGGGACGAGGACACGGGACGCGGAAGTTTCGTGCGAAAGAAAAACAAAACGGTAAAACAATGAAATGCCCACCCGTGCCTCGCGTGGAATTAACGGAGAAACGCGGAAGCGTGGCCAAGCACCTGCGAACTGGGAATCTGGCTTGAGGATTTTTTCTACACGCGATATCCCGACTCGTGCGCGCTGCCTTTGAGGTTGGAACGCAGTCAGGCGCACGGCAAACACGATTAGGATCTCGTCCTGCCGGCGGCTTGGCACTCGCGAAAACGTTGGTTCGAACAGGCTCGCCTCCGTTTATATATTACGTGCTGAGTGTTCGCGGTGCATTATCTCACGGCCGCGATTCATCACCAGGAATAGCCCTTGTGCACGTGGAAAGCTTCGGAATTTCTATTCGGAACAGCCCTGCCACGCGTGACACAGAAGCGGCCCATCGCACTTCGCCCTATCTCGGTCGACACGACTTTGGAATGCGATTTTGCAAATCCGCGGATAGGTCTGTTTAATTCACGCTAGGCAACCGAGACTATACAGTGCCATCCACAAAGGCGACTCGGTGGATCTATTGGTGCGTTGAATGTAGTGATTCGGTTGGCTGTATTGACAAAAAAGGGTCGGGGCATTCTACTAACAAGTTACTTGTCTCAGTATACACTAGGTACTTAGTAACTGAAGGTAGTGAATGTAACACTAGTCAGGGTTACTAAGTGAAGCAGGCAGTAAGCTCCACTACCTCCACTAGTAAAGTCCTAGCGATAACACTCTTCTGAGCTACATGCGTTTACTAACTGGCCATGCACGACCTAGTCATAAGCACGACCTTAATCTTGTGCGTAGTACTTCCTACACTCAGTTCTAATTTCCTAACCATGCAGTTACTAGTGGCAGAGCCTACGTACCGTAGCGCGGGGTAGTAATTAAGGTTCATAAGGAGTTAGTAGGTACAGCCGTTACTATTCTTTTACGACCTTTTTTATTGAGAGTGATGTTCTGATTCTGGCACCACGCGACCTAGTGGATGTCGCGACTTGTCGGATGTACTGACTGTGTAAGCGTTATTATACAGCTTTGCTGTTCATTTAATTTCACAAAGTTCAGCGTCTCTCAAGTTTTTTTTGTTTTTGTTTTTTGTGCTGTTTGAGTTTTGTGTTTCTTTTATTTAACTGAACCCGCAACCAACCTCAGGACGCTTTACCTTGAAGACGACTTTGGGACTGCGTGCTGATGCACCACTGAAACCTTGCGACGCCATTGGTCCATGGCAGTCAACTGCCGCGGCAGCACGGAGTACACAGGCCTTGGTGTCATTTCTCTGTGACTCCGGCCTGAACGAAACCATGTGAACGTTTGCCTTAACTTTTCTACTGTGCGTGTGCTGTGTGCGTGATCCTGCGTCTGTATGTGTGCTTATTTGCGTTTGTAGTCTGTATGAGTTTCTGTGCCTTCGCTTCCTTTCACCTCCGCACCTGTCATGTTCATGTGGAGTAGCAAGCCAAGCTAAGCTGGCTGCCAGGCTGACTT
Source organism: Haemaphysalis longicornis (assembly GCF_048455015.1). NCBI lineage: Eukaryota > Metazoa > Arthropoda > Arachnida > Ixodida > Ixodidae > Haemaphysalis > Haemaphysalis longicornis. Next base: position 148,334,078 of record NW_027526295.1, read on the forward strand.
CTCTTCCTCATTAAATGCATTCCTCCTCCCCTCGTTTCTTTGACGCTGTCTCGTTGGATGTATTGACGCGTTGGATGTGATAGCGACTCGGGCGGATGTCTTGACGCGTTGGGTGTCCTGACTTGTTGGGTTTACTGACCGTAAGCGTTTCTTGTTTTAATCTGTTTAAGCGATAAGCGAAGCGCGTGGCAGCAAAACACCTCTAACGTTCCGTGGTGCAAGTTGTGAATGTCTTTCGTTGCGATAATCGCAGTGTCCACTCCCGCAGCACGGAGGGGTTTTGTCTGTCACCAGTGTTTAAAACAGGTTTGTTAATTAAGCAGTTTCTGCGCGGAGGGGAACAAAAAAGAGGAAGGCTACAGGGCAACGCTAATTTTTTTTTTTTTTTCTCTCTCTTTCTGGCGTCTTTTTCTTCCTCGTTCTCCTCTGCCTTGTAGCCACTTAATAGCGAACTATTGGCAAGGTGGTACAGAGCCAGTACCGCGTTTCGCAAAGGGTGCCAGTCGTCACCACTGTAATCGTCGTCCTGGCGCATGCTGGGATGCCATTCATGGTGCGCGAGGATGCGTGCTCCACCGTTTCATTGAGCGCCGTCCTTCGCTTCGTACAAGCAGCATCCCGGCGGCGGCGGCGGCGGCGGCGCCAGCAGCGCTCTTGATTGTTTTCGCGGCGCGGTTAGGGTCACGGGCTGCGGAAGAAGGCTGCCTAAAAAAGGCAGCGACGCCCCGCCGCCGCCCATGTTGTTATTGTTGGCCCGCCGTCGAGGGGCATTGACTTATTTTGGGACGCCGAGCCGCGGGTGCGCGCCCCCCTTCGCCTGCTGCGGGGGCGCGGTCGCTTCGCCGTTGTAATTCGGGAAAGGGGGAAATCGGACGGTTCTTCGCCGATTGCACGCTCAATGGCAGTCACACGGGAGGTGGGAAACGGTGTTTAATGCCGTGAACGATCCTCGCTTCCGGTTCTTGTTGCCGATTGAAAGCTTGAGAAATTTCCTGCACTAAAGAAAATGTTCGACTGTTTATTATCTTCATGATTAACTAGCGTAAACTAAACGGGACGAGAGGGGAGTACACAACACTAGCGCTTCAGTGTTGTGTACTCCTCTCTCGTCCCATTTAGTTTGCGCTGGTTAATCATGAATGTTACCAACTAGCCCAGTTTTCGACCTTGTTGCAGTTTATTATCTGTTCATCCTTATTAACACCCAACGTGACCGCGGTGCGGAATACTTGTGTTTCAAGCCCTTGTAACGGAAATGAATCGTTGACAGATCATTTGCCCTGGCAACGCGGTGCTTGACGTTGTCCATTTCCTCCTGCGCAGCCACCTGACGCAGACGACGACGTGGGACGACCCGCGCAAGAAGTCCCCGAGCGCCAAGCACCACGCGACGCCGCCCCCTCCGCCGCACACGGCAGCGCCCGCGGTGGGGCCCTTCAAGAACCTGGGCCCGCTGCCCGATGGCTGGGAGCAGGCCACCACGGCCGAGGGCGAGGTCTACTTCATCAACCACATCGAGCGCACCACCAGCTGGTTTGACCCCAGGATACGTAAGCGACACACCTCTCTCTCTCTCTCTCTCTCTCTCTCTCTCTCTCTCTCTCTCTCTCTCTCTCTCTCTCTCTCTCTCGCATCTACGCTGAGCTGAAAGGGAACAAAAGAAAGAGGTGGGAAAATGGAGGGGAAAGTTGGTGTCCCTGTTGGTGTCCCTGGTGAGAAAAAGAAGCAAAAGACATTTGTGGGTTGCACTCTGCATCCACTGCGAAAGGCACAAAGATAACTATATTCTAGTACTTTGAGAGAAAAAAAGCACCTAGTTTCATTAGTTGTGAGTGTGCTCTGGGGTCTAGGTGAGAGGAATTCTGATGATAGCTGTGTTATGTTAGTTAGTGGAAGTAGTAGCCGTGACAATCTTCAACAACTATTAGTGGCAGACATGTCCACCAGGGGTGAAATTTTGATAGTGGAACGCTACGGTTATGTTGTCGTGCACTGTAGGACAGGTGTTACACTCTCATGAGTCTGTGGCAATGAGAGCAAGCTCTTGTTTGTGTTCGTGAGTTATTCCGTGGAGTTGCCGCTTCCATCTTTTAAAAAGGGCTGTAGAAAAATGGCAGAAAGGTTTGTTGTGTACAGTTTGCAGGAAAGTTCAGAGACTGCCATGTTTCCTTGCCAAAAAGATAAGCCCACTTTTTACAAGTTGTAGTTTTTACCAATAGCATTTTTTAGATATGTCATATTCTGGTGATGTAATTTTGGTTGATGAAAAACAGGACCTCATGGGTTATTCAATATTTCTTAAAGAAGTTCAAATAACAGTACAACTTGGGCATTAAATCACCAAAGAAAAGGAGTTGTCTTGGTAATTAAAGGGATACTGAAGGCAGCCAGCAAGTTAGTTTCAAACGGAAGTCTGACCTTCCCATAGACATTTTAGCACTGATTTCGCACCGAAAGATGTCTGAATTTCTGAGAAATCGGTAATCAAACGTGATGCAAACAGCGACTGCAGCCACTGTTAGCATCATGATAAACAGGAAGCAAGTGAGCCAGTGGTGATGTATAGGAGTACAGAAGCAACCGAATACAACGCTACCTCGTACCAAGTGGTTTGGTCCGTTTCGGTCAAATCAGTCATGCTTTCCCAAACTCCCAAACCATTTGCAGCTCCGGATTACCAAGTGAAAGGTTCCTCCAAGAAACCCATGATCAGTATTGACGCTTTGTTGAAGAAAAACGTATTTATCGTCCTTCTGATGTCCTGCAAATGTAGGTGTCGAACCAGCCGCTTGTGCGCAGCTTACACACTTCCTCTAAAACCAGTGCCGCCGCCTCAGGTGTGGACGAGTAGCGCCCTCCAGCGGCAGCCAGGAAAGGCGTTGTGCACGCCAGACGTTCTAACCTTTTTCGGTGCAAGTTGTGCGGTATTCGCCGCGAGCTCGAAATGTAGGTGGCGACAGCGTCGCGCTGCTAGTGTGGATGCGCCGCTGAGCGGCCCGTAAGAATGCACACTGTGGGCGCGCTTCGTGCCTTTGTCCAACCGTATGTGCGCACGAAAGGTGCAAACAAGAGTGGTATACTGTAGTTCGGTTCCTCAACGTTCAATGCATAGCATGGAAGCGGCAGTCAGTTTTCATTACTACGCCAAAAAAAGCGACGACTCATCGGGAATCTCAGAATGGCCGTAATGGTGACAATGAACTTGTACGCTGTGGCTCGTAGCAAGCTCGATCTTTCCAGACTATGGCTTTGAGCCTTCAATAAAAGCATAAATAGAAACAAATCAGGAAGCCTCGATCTCTGAAATTCAGTTTACAACGGCAATCTCAATCGCTTTCACTGGTAGCATGACGCATTCTTACATTTGTGGGATGCCCTGAAATGGTAACACTACTTAACTCCCCCGAAATTCTTTCTAGCTTACGATATTTTTTGTGTGTTCAAAAGGCAACATAAAATTACTGAATTTTGATCAGCGCAGAGATATAAATGTAGCCGCTCTAACGGGTCTTTTAAATGAAATTTTAACGACTCTGAAGGCAGGTTTTATGAATACCGCGGTGTCGGATCACTTATTTACGGCTTTCGTCGCAAGTGAACTTGCGAATTGAATTGTCAACGCACGCAGTACAATCAACATCTCATGTTTAGCTTGGTTTTCGCAAAGTGACAAGCAGGTTTACAGTGAGCAAACTAAGCTTCTGGGACCTCACAGTGAGCACAAATTTTCTGTTACGGCGGCTCTGTTGACCATTTGCGTTCCTTTTAAAATCTAACAGGTGTCTGCAACAGCGAGATGTGTTTGCATTCTAGCGTGGTCGCTTACGAACCCTAAATATGGCAATAAATGAAGTTGTGCTGTTGCAGATGTAGTAAAACATTTCCTTTTTATTTCTCGTTGCGAATCAGCGCAACGGGTTCCCGGCAACTACTTTGTTTTGTAAACTGAATATCGCTTTTGTCTTATCATTTAATTCTTGAGGATTGGTTAAAAAATGAAATTCTGTGCATTTAGTTTTTTTTCTGGAAGAGGGGGGGGGAGGGGGGGGTCCTGTTAACGTTGCAAGAGCAGCGAGAAGAGAACGCATGTAACGCGAAAAGTCAAACTATAGTTATCAGTATTACTTACAATCGAGACTACACTAGGCGTCGTGTTCTGTAGCGGTGAAAAAGCAGTACGTATTTTCAAAACTGATTAACCCCCCTTTGGTCCGGGACTGTCCAGGAATTGTGGCTCGCCTTTTTCAAAATTGTATGGAAAGCAAGCATTGTGGGAAAAAAATAAGAAAAAAAAAACAGCGAGTCATGGCACACACCCCTCACACATGTGGGGCAACAACGCGCATTATATTACGCGTTTTCTCCTCTTTCTTTAAACTTACGTCCACCTTAAGAGGTTAAGACGTGACCATATTAGGCATTTGGTTATGCTGAGTGAGACACGTTTCTAGACAAGGTGATTCATGTCGGATTTGAAAATGATATATATGAAAATGACACACGAAATGCCACATGACAGACGCAAACTCACAACTGCTTAATTTTACCGAAAAATCACCCCTAAATACTCTTGCGCATCCATAGAAACGTATTTTAAATAATACGTAAAATTAGCAGCTCGATACAGTTGAATAAATGCTTATTCCTCCTTTTCAGTATAAACAACGACTGTCCAAAATGGTATTTATTTTAGGAAAGGTACGGGAAGGGCACGATCACACAGGCGCTTGCGGGTGTAAAATACGTGTCCGGTAATGTATGGGCGATAGCGCACGGGTCGTGTGCAGTGTAAATGTTTTTGTTTGTTTCTTCTTTCTATAAGGACACAGAGCAATTTTACAAGGGTGTGGAATTTGCACGCGTATGCACAGGTCTTGTCACTGCTTACCTGTTTCGCGTACTAAACTTTTATCCTTTAAATAATCACCATGCCACCTTCAAAAAGCACCCTTCGACGTTCCCGAAATGGCAGACGACTGCACTCAACAATAAGAAAAGTGCAATGTGTGGAATCAATGTTTATAACAAGTTTCATACTCAAGCGGTGACCAGGGCGAAGATGTTTCGTGGAATTAAACCAGCGGGTTAACCCGCAAAGGCCGCTGATTATTGCGTTTTTAGAGGAAATGCGCAAGCAGAGGCAACTACGTCATTGCTTACTGCCAAACGAGCACACATATTGGTTGTTTTGTCGTGTGCAGCCCGCGTCTTGCGCCGCACGCAACGTGAAAAAGCAGACGACTCGAGAGCGCCATCCACACTAGGAGCGGTTCGTCCCGCCGCCACCAGGGGCCGACTGTGTTCGCGCTCGGGGCGAATAGCCAGTGGCGGCAGCGCCTGTCCTCACGTTTTTGCTATTTTCTTGTTTTTAAAAAAGCTACACGTGATAACAACATATTCGTGTCCTAGGTGAGCTATCGATTGATCTAGAGCAACTTGTATTTTGACTTCAGTGTTCCTTGAAGTGTGTGAAAAGTGGCTGAAAAACTCCACCCAGTCCCTTGTGAAGAGTCGCCTTCATCATTTTACTGAGCTTGTCTGTGTTTTGAAAAGCCTTTATGTGAGTTGGCTGTTGCCAGAATTATTATTACCTGTCAAAGTGTTAACTTACAGAAAAGGGTTAAGAAAACAGTTAAGATTAAGCTGGTGCAGCCTTCGGGAAGAGAAAGAAGCAAGAAAGAAATAAAAAAAGAGGGAGAAATCTGAACTTAAGAACTCCATTTCAAATTTTTTCTGAGTGTGCTGTAAGGGGTTGTGAATCCTATAAATGTAAACTTCGGGCATTATAAACGTAGGTCAGCAAAAAGATGTGCATGTGTATTCTACTTGTTGCTGATCCACTTATTCCCTGGACACAGTCTATGACTGAATATTCGTGTGAAGTGTCCCAAGCTTAACCTCTTTTTGTATTTTTTGCCTTCCCAAATGCAGCTGCTCATGCTCAGAAGCCTCTTCTGCAGGGCCACATCGGCTCTCTTCCTCTTCACCCACAAAGCCAGGTAAGGCAGCACCCACAACAATCCACAGTCCTCACTCGTAGGACGAGCAGGTGGCTGCAGAAAGTGCACTCTGATTTCGATACAGCCGTCACACGGTGGTCCGGGATACAAGTTTTCTCCAAGCCGAAATTGCTGTCAAGGCACTGCTGGCTGCAGTAGGGCTAGTAAGCTTGGTAGGGCCAATTTTGAGGGTCCTAGGAGAGTGGGCAAGTTCCCATCCCCCAGGATCGGCTGCTGTCAGCACTGTACTTCATGTTGGCTATGGCTAGGCGGCACAAAGCTATCCACTTCAAGCGTTAGGCTTTCCTGCTGGCTTGTGATGTCCCATTGCTTCCGCATATTGCCCGTCAACCTGAAACTAATGGCTGTCGAATACATGTGGTTGCATAGAGGGGAAACCAGTAATCGTCAGTGCCAAGGAAACACGCAAGAAATGTCTCTTTTAAAATATTTTCTTGGTTTATGAAAAATGTGAGGTGTTGAAATGTAGGCATTAGGCTCATCAAGCAAGGTGTTCTATTTGAAGGATTGTAAGTACCGACAAGAATCTGTTGCTTGCGGCATGATTAGTTCCGTGATGGCCAATCAGCTAGTTCCTGCTGCTGCTTAGTTCTGCATAGTGATTGAGCTACAGAAGCTGTGATGTTCATTCAGATTGTCTTTGCCCTACAGTAAAACCCCTTTAGTTCGGAATTTTGGTTAATTCAAGCGTGGAGTCTGCTCCCGTCTGCATTCTGCATTGTTGTATGGATGAAGAATGGTTAATTCAGATTGATTCGGCTGCAATTCGGTTAATTTGGAATCCCCACTGAGTGTAGGTGGTGAAACACCAGCACACTCCAGTGCGGCCGCAATTCAGCTAGTTGGAATTGGAATTTGCAGCAGGAACCAGAGACGCACCTAGAAAACTGCGAGATTGGAATGGATATGAACGAGCTTGTGTACATCTTAAAGACACGTTCATACACACACACACAAAAAAACCGCATGGCACTGGCTCACAACCAAGTGAAAGGCAGAATTCCCATCGCTGTGGCCATCACTCTATCCAGCAGCCACGGTGACCACACATTGGTCTTCCTTTTCTTTCTTCCTCGTGACTTCATCGCACATTCTCCGCAAAGTAAATGACAACCAGGGACTTAAAAAAAAAATCAGTTTGGCGTTGTTGAAAGCATTTTTCAGTTGTTATGACAGTACTCACGATAATTCGGACATTCGCGTCGGTCCCGTGAAGTCCAAATTAACAGGGTTTTACTTTAAATCAAGTTGAGTTTAGGTCCTGTCTTCTTCATACGATAATTCTGGACTTCATAACAAAATGGAGTGCTATATAATTATGACATGTTTGCACCGATTTTTTATTTTGCTTTACATCATAAGGTCGGGCGATAAGAATGTGTCATTTAGTAGTGAATGATGCTTAAACAAGTCTTGAAAGTGATATTCCATGCTTCTCAGAACACACAAGAAAAGTCTGTCCTCATTTAAAGGGAAAGGTGAAAGCGCCCCATTCTGTGAGAAACCATTGTTGTTGTTGTTTTTGTTGTCGGTGGTGGTGGTGTAGTTGTCCGGTCAAGAAAATGGCCGCTACTGTATGTAAAGAGTAAATAAAAAAATAAGACGGGTCATCCAATGAGATTTCAACCCAGGTCCCCACAGTAGCAGCTCAGTGCTCTACCACTGTACTGTATATCTACAGATCTTGCCAGCAGTTGAGCAAAAGTTCTTGTCATTGTTCCTTTTCATGTACCCACTTGGGCATTGGCCAGGAACTGTGAATTGAAAATGCAAGTGCTGCAGAATAGTGCATGCCGCGAACGTGATGGCATGTGGGTAAAGGAGGTTCACACCAGCCTTGCGGTACTCTGATTCCAGGGAAGCTGTGGCGTTCGCCAGTCTGCTTCCTGAAGTCAGGGTTCGCACAGGTCCTTGAAAACCTTGAAAACCCTTGAATTTAGAAGTGTCAATTTCAAGGCCTGGAAAGTCCTGGAATTTTTAAATTGTCCTTGAATATCCTTGATAATTCCGGAGAGAATCAATGGCCCTGCCTTTTCACAAGAATTTGAAGTGTTTGTCATGGATTTTAGGTGTTAACCAATGTAAAGAAACATTGTAACAATCAAGTTTCAGTGTATTGCGTGAAATTACAAGTTTGGTGGATTTTCATTATTACAAGGCAACATTGGGAGCAGGCACTTGTCAGTCCAATCCATATCATGATAAAATCAAGTGAAAGCCAGCTTCTGTTCTCTATCTTGCATCTTCCATCTAGTCTGTGCCTCATACGCTCCATCTACGTTTGCTTTTACGTGCAAATGGTGGACGTGCACATAGTTCATCCTGCCTTGAAGCAACACTTGCTCCAGCTGATGCTCTTGCTGACAAAACAGGAGATGCAGGCAACATGAACTAAGTTTTGAAATCAAACAGCCTCAGAAAAACACAAAGAAAAAAGAAAAACCTGTAAATACCAGCCATGAATTTAAAAAAATAAAGCTGGGGGAGCATTTACGAACCCGTTAGCACTTATCTAAATGTGCACTAATGTGCTTAGGTATTGTGCAATAAAAAACTTTTGCATTGTGTTGGAAAGGTTATAAATAATCCCAGATAAAACATTAGACGGGAACCTTGAAAATGTGTTTTCTGGTCCTTGAAAGTCCTTGAAAAACCCTTGAATTTTTGCTTTTGAAGCCTGTACGAACCCTGTGAAGTAATTTGCGTCATAAGAAGAAGCAAGGAAAGCGTAGCACGAAAGATGTAGAAGAAAAGAAGCCGGTCAAAGTCATTCACACCACAAAACAAAGAAACGAAAGTTAATAAAAGGCTGCAAATACAGCGTTTGCCTACAAAGCCTCAAAACATATTGCCAACAAAGCCTCAAAACATATTGTCAGGCCTTCTAAGCGTGTAAGCAGACTTAAGTGACCCGAGGAATTTTTTTTTAGTTCTCAGTCACAACTGAAACATGTACTATGTCGCTAGGAACCAGCTGAAACAAAACCTAGTTTTTGGCACTTGTGTGATTGGCACTGCTGGTGGATTTGCGATCATTTGATTGCAGCCGGGATTGTACCCGAGTATCATTGAGTACTCCTGTTCCCCTCTTAAAGGCTACCTGCAATCAAAATTTTGACCTCTTGAAAACACCATTTCCGTATAGTCTGCTGAAAAAGAAAGCAAGATGTAAAATACAACAGCTGGAATATATGTGCGTGGACGTCGCAAGCGGTCAGCAGAAATCGGCGATTTTGAAACTGAAATCTATGAGAGCACGGCCATTCAAGTGACGTTGCAGCCTTCCAGCGAGCAGCCGGACGGTCAGCAGCTCAGGAGCAATCCCGCGCGCAAGCTCTATGCGTGCATGGGGCAGCGAATGGGTGAAGCGTTCGCAGCAGAGCTTTAACGGTTCTCCAGCTGCGTGGCTGGCCAGAGCAAGAAGCCCCCGTCGACTGGAGCGTCGCAGGCAGCACGTCATGGGTGTTTATGCGATCCGCTGGCCGGTGTAGCATGGTCTGCGGCGGAGCTTTTTTTAAACGCTTCTGACCGATTAACAAGGTGTTTCATTGGGCTACCACTTGTGTGCCTGCTGATTTGGTGGTACTTACTACGTATTAAAAATAAATTTGGTCGAGATAAAATTTGAGTGCAGTCAACCTTTAAAGGCCTTAAAATTTGCGTCCTGGATGATACTTGCTCAAAGCTAAGCCTGCTGTGTTGGTGACCGATCTTCTTTCCTTCCCCTCTCCCTCCCCCTGCCTGTGCAGGGTTCTGCGGGCAGCGCAGTGAGTGGTGGGGGCACGGGCCCCACCTCTCCCCCTGACCCGATGAACTCCATCTCAGCCGTGGTGGCAGCCACCAGCTCCCTGACCATCCAGCAGCAGCGCCAGCAGAAGCTGCGCCTCCAGCAGCTCCAGATGGAGCGCGAGCGACTCAAGATCCGACAGCAGGAGATCCTGCGGCAGGTGCGTCCGGTGAAAAATGAACACGTGAATTCATTATTTTGAGAGTTCGAGAGTTTAGTCACCCTGGCTGGGAGACGTTTTTGTAGTAGGGACGTCTACTTTTCTGTCTTGCTTTTGTTGAAAGTCTCTTGCGGTGCACTCCAGTGGGGTGGTTGAATGGTCCTTGATGACAGCATGACTGCTGTGGCAAGTAATTTAAAAACCCACCCTCCACTGAGTTGCATGTTTAAAGTGTACACTGTAGTTTATCAATTAGAATTGGCAGCGCCCATAGCTGAGGAATGATGCTCAGATTTTAAGTCCACGCATGTTGAAAGTCGAGCTTTTTTTAAATATTCCTTTTTTTGTGAGTGTGGAAAGATGCTTGGAATAGAGAAAATATTGCACTTTGCACTGCATGAGTAACATGTTATGGCATGTACGTGGTCTGAAGGCTGCACTTTGGCTGCAGTAATGTGTGCGTAGGGTCGTTTGTTTTTGAGTGTATCCTGATAGTGCCCAATATCCCCCACCGTGAATAATGTTCATACGAATTGGGTCAAAACCAATTTTGAAGTATCTTTGATCACAAAACACAGTTGCAGCCTGACACAAAAGTCTCCTAGCACAGTGAAAATGTGCTCATGATGTGAAGCATTGCAGCATTTCCACAAAAAGACAAAAGGAATTCACCTTGGGGAGTCATTATGAGGTTCACTTACTTTGGTGACAGCTTGCAAAAATTTCCTTTCACCTGTGTACAAGTGAAAAGGATTGGAAATCGACTCACATAATGAGTCCAGTTAGTTAGACTGCAAGGTCCTTGTTGGCATTTTTTGTGCTGCTGTGCAGCCATATTATACCCCTGTCACACGGGCACTTTCAATCACGATTGAAGTGAATCGCGATCGAGTTTTCGAGCGTGCTCCACGCGCTGCCACTGCTTCACGGCCCATTTCAATCGCGATCGAGAAGTTGCACCGGTTGCACTCGTGTACGCCAGATGGCGCAAACAATGTACTTGCGGCCGTTGTCTGGTAACTTCACGCGGTCGTAGGTATGCGCGTAACTGTGTAAATGTTACCGCACACTTATTTGGGTCAAGTTATTTGACACAGTTTGTGGCATTAGTTGAAGTTGTCACCTTCTGTGCCATTACTGAGCGGGCGATCGCGCTTGGAAGCCTCGATTGCGCTTGAGAAACCAGGATTGAGTTCAAGCGGGATCGAGCTCGATCGCTATGGAAACTGCCGTGTAGCAGCGCCCGATCCGGATTGAGCTCGATCCAGATTGACTCAATTGCGATTGAAAGTGCCCGTGTGACAGGGGTATTAAATTGCACTTGTTCTTTTTGTAAGGAGCTTAGAAAATGGCATGATGGACTGCGTGTGTTTGCCTGTGTGTGATGTTTTCGTTTGCATCGGGTTAGTTTGTTGTGCAGTATTACAACTTCATTGCATTCCCCCCTACCCACCCAAGTAAAAAAACGTCCAATGAGAGTGCCGCAATGCATTGCAATAGTGTTTGCTAACTCTGCAAACCAGAGCGCACTAACTCAGAACTGGCTTGTCTTTTTGTTGCTTTTTGCAGACGGCATTCCTCGGAAACTCCACACGTAATGTGAGTGAATGTGCTACTTTGGCCCGCATGTTTATTGTATTGTTTGGTTGTGCATCAGACGCGATAGCCACTGTTACCCCCGTACTCCTTACTGCACATGCAGTTGGTGTGCCTGTGCATGCAGATCTGAAGTGTTTCAAATGACTGTTTACTAGGAAACCACTCTTCCACTCTCAAGCCTTCCAGTTTTTGTTTGAAGCAGCTACCTTAAGCTGGAAGTTACAAGTGGGGATTTTGGAAGTATGAGCCGAGAGCTTTAAAGGAGCCCTGCAGCACTTACATTAACTGCTCGGAATGCATTTTGGGGTAAAGTCTATTGTCCCAGCAATCTCCTCCCGCAAGAATTATGAAAATACGTTCACTATCACTGAAACTACGCCTGATGAGAAATCGCGCATATTTGCTCCCTCTCAGCTTGACCGCAGACAATGCGACGAAAGCTGCACGCTCTCCCGGAAAGGGGCGGCTCACTGCGTTCTCTTCGGTGGCATTTGATATGTCGTAGGCCTGGGCGTTTTCTTCTTTTCTCTGCAACGTGGAGGGGTCTATCTCCGGTCTGGTGTCACAAAAATGCAGGCATGGCTGCCTGCTCTCACGCGCGCACTCAGTCTGGTAGGGCGTTTTGGAAGCAATATACGTTTGTTGTCGAGTGGTCTCGTTGAAAGGGGAGTATTGAGTTCGTCACTCAAACTCTGCGCGCACTCAGAACACAAAAGAAGCGCCAAAACTGTGCGTTCAGGTTCAGGCATAGAAAAGTTTGGTGCACAGCGCCGACGACGGCGGATCGTCGCATGGAATGCGAGAAATAAACCGCGAAGTTGAGCAGCGACAGCCAATAGGACAGCCATGGCCTCAATGACGTCGTTCAAGCCATGCTAGGGGTGCATAATGAGGAAAACTGAAGATTGATTGATTGTAGGGTTTAACGCGCCGATGCAACACAGGCGATGAGGCGCGCCGTAGTGGAGGGCTCCGGATTAATTTTGACCACCTGGGGATCTTGAACGTGCGCCGAAATCTCGTACACACAGGCGTTTTTGCTTTTCGCCTCCATCAGCAAAGCGGCCACCGCGGCCGGGAATCGATCCCGCGACCTCGTGTTCAGCAGCGCAACGCCTTAGCCACTGAGCCACCGCGGCGGGTGAAAACTGAAGAGAATGTGGTTGGTTTTTCTGTGTCTTTCGCACGCAACGTGCACGTGTAATATTTGGCTCAGGTATTCCTGGCAGTGTAATCCAAGCGTCGCGCAGGTTTACTTGCACAGCTCAAAGAGTGTTGCAGGGTTCCCTTAGCGTGTGCAGAAATCTTGACATATGAGCACCTTTGTTTTTCACCTCCATCAAGAACACCCACATGCTGAGAATTCAGCATTCATTAAAGGTCCTTACGTGGTCTAACATATTTTTTGTTACATAGGTGACAGTCTTTGTATGGAATTTGATTTCGTGAAATTTAAATTGTGTGTCTGATATGTGGATTTGTTTTTCCCCTTTGAATTGCGTAGGCATGAAATGAAAATCACTCCCACGTGTACAGTGATTGAAGGAGCCTGCAGGCAGTTGTAATCACACCAAATGCTTTATTGTGCCTTATTGCTCATCGCCCACTGTTGTGCATCCGGGTTCAGGAGTCGATATTGGTAGCGGGACTGGTGTTCCGGAAACATTAATCAGGAGACGGAGGCGTGTTGATGAAGGAGAAAACTTTACACAATTACTTACGTGATGAGTACACAGGTTTAGGTGCTGTGTCTCAAATAGAATCGTACAACGAGCAACACCCGGTGGCGCACAACACTGCCTTTTTGTTCGAAAGTCTGGTCCAACCCACACTTCAAAACACATATACCCATGCTTGAAGCTGTCTCTGATGCTTGCCGAAGTGACCATCATGGCACGAAGGCGTTAGCGCCGCTTAGACGGGGAGACCTTTCGTCCGAGCACAGGGCACACTTAAGTGCCCCAGAGTTCCTGTATATAGCTCCCGCAGGGAGCTAAGAGTTGCGCGACTGAACGCCATCTTTGTTATCCGGATTGCTGCGGGAAAGCCGCCCGTCGCGAGTAGGAGCACGGCCGCTGGATCCAGCGGCCGTGGTAGGAGCCTCGCCGCCACGCTTTTGACGGCGGCCGACGCGCGGTGGGGGCGGTTCGGTCGGCGGCGCCTTACAGCGGCTACGCTGGATTCCTGTGATGTCGCTCACGCTTCTGCTGCTGCTGTTCCTGGGCGGGGCGTGGCGCCGCCCGCATCGGCGGCTGCGGCGCAGCCGTAGTGGGGACTTCTCTGCGCGGCATGGATAACCGGAGTGTCGCAATCACGGCGGCGCGTGGAAAAGGGTCGCGCAACTCTTAGCTCCCTGCTGGAGCTATATACAGGAACTCTAAAGTGCCCGAGTCACATAGCTCGCTAATTACTGACTCCACGGTCCGTGCTGGGGAAGTCGTCTTCTTTGTCATGCTGCTATCGTCTTTCATTCAAAGAGTTGCAGGTGCAGGGCTGACGCAGGATAGACTAACTGTCTTGAGTAACAGATCTTCGCTATTCAATAAAGGGTCGTACGCACCATGGGCCGGTTTGGGTGCTGGCGATGGAAATACGCTAATTAGCGTCAACGTCCTGTGTCAGCTTAGATGTGTCGGATCATCAACCGGATCGTGACACCACCGACTGCAGTGACCTCTTTTTGGGGGTCAGGGAAAGTAGCTTCAGTCCTTGGTAGTAACATCCGTGCTTAAAGCGCTGCTTCCTCTATATGGCCCCTTTCAGTACAGACTAGGAATTGTGCTCCACTGCCCTAGGTGGCACCGAATTGAACCTTTGTTGGCTGGTGGCAGCTAATTAGTAGCCATATCCGCAGCTGTGCCAAGCCATGGCCGTGCATTATAGCAGCTTCTGCTTTTGTGGTTTGTTATCCTTTTGCAACTTTCTTGCTGTATAAGCAACACTTAGTTGCGAACACACACTTGCAGTTGCGTTGATGATGATGAACCTTGAAGCAAGATAGAAACTGGTAGTAGCATGAGAAGATGGCTTCACAACGGTACCATATTACCGTACAGTAATATTTGGATCTATATTTTATGTCGCTACCTTCTATGATGCTGCTCACCAGGAACGACATTATCAACAGTCCCTTTGGATAGCGCTTGGATAACTGCCATTGAGTCATGCTCGATCACGTTCGCTCATGATTGGAACTTGCTGCATAGCATTTCAATAGGGTGCACACAGGTCCTCGGAAACTTTAAAATGTAATGTGTCATTTTGAAAGCCTTGAAAGTCCTTGGAATTTTTTGGAGTCAATTCAATTCAGTTCAATTTATTTTCCTTTGTTGTGCTACAAAACATATGCAAGACACTGTTTGGACTGCACGGACAGGTTGGGTACTCATCCCTTGATTTTCATCGTGATAATCAGTGGCTCTGCCTTTTCGCAAGAATTTAAAGGGTTTGTTATGAATTTTAAGTTTGAACTAATGTAAAAAAGATTGTAACAGTCAAGCTTTAGAGTACTGCACAAAAATACAACATGTTTGTTAGGCACAAGGCAACATCGGGAGCCAAAACTTGTCAATCCAATCCATGGCGTGACACAATTCAGCAGAATCCAGCTCCTGTTTGCTATCAGCATGCTTGTCATCCTTGTAGGCTTTGCTTTACTTCACTGGCTCCTTCTGCTTTGCTTTTATGCGGCCAATAATAGATGGGGGCGTAGTCTAAGTTCGTCATGCCTGGGAAGTGCACCTTTCAGAGTGCCCAACCGGTCCATGCGGTCCCAGCACAGTGATCACGTGGAAGGCACACGAGTTGATGACAGATGCAGAGATTTTAAGGACAATAAATATGGTGACGTTTCGCTCCTCCTACAGTTAGCCATCACACAGAAATTATTTCTTCAATACGATGTCCGCAGTTAGCAAGTTGTGAAGGCCTTCTTTTGTTGGAAAAAGAGTGTGCTTATGTGCCATGCCGTGGCCTTGGGCCATTTTTAAAGCAAAGCTTTACTACTTTCGTCCAGTGGTTTCGTGTTGCGTTGAGGGGCTTGCAGTGAAATTGATTTGGTACTGCTGGTGCATGCTATTTCTGACGTCTGCCGGGCAAAGAAATCTAAATTGGTAGAAACTTAAAATGTGCCTTACTTTTTTTTAAGGGGACACTGAAGGCAACCAGCAAGTTAGTTTAAAAAAAAGTCTCGCCTTCCCATGGCCTGATTTGTTGCCGAAAGATGCCTTAATTGCTGAGAAATCGTTACGCAAACAACGCATTTCCCTTCCTCATTTCCCTCACAGCGATTCTATGACGCAAAGAGTGGGTGCTGTTTGCGTGGCGATAAACTGGAGACAAGCGAGGCCGTGGGTGATGTGTAGTGGTAAACAAGCGACCGATTACAACGGTACCACGTACCGAGCAGTTTGGTCAGTTTGGTCAGTTTGGTCACATCAGTCGTGCTTTCCCGAACTCCCACAATTTTTGCTGCTGTGGACCACTAAGCAAAACAGTTTTTCGTGGGACCTGTGATCAGTATTGACACTTTGTCGAAGAAAAGCATGCTGTCCTTTTCCTTTTTAGGTCGAGGGAATGTTGGTGTCGCACCAATTGCTTTAGTGGGTACCCCTGCACGCCGCCTCACATAGCGGCACCGCCGCCAGCGTGGACAGGTAGCACCATCCAGAGGCAGCCAGGGAAGGAGTTGTGTACTCCAGAGAATGTGCTCAGTTGGAAATACGGACTTTAGCCAAAATAAGCGTTTCCATGTTTTTTGATGCCCCAAAAGCATGCAGAGGGTTATAATAAAAGTGGCTATGCACATAGTACTGTAAAAGGGTCACACAATTATTTGGCAGAGTATTAGAGTATTGCGCTGAAACGAAGACGAGCTGGTTGGCATTCGGGATTGCTGCGAGATCTATCCGCTGGGCTCCCATCATATTGTTTCTAGCTTTGTTTTTGTTTTTAGACGTTGAAACATGACACTAGAAAAAAATTCCTGTTAAGACTGGAAGTTTTAACTTTCAGGAAGACTGGAAGTTAACAAAACTTCCGGATAAACTTGTAAAGCCGTATTTCTAAAATACTTGTCACGCAATTTCAACCAGTTGCGGTGTAAGTAGCATGGTATGCGACGGTGACACCTATCTTCACATTTTCACTATTTTCTACCTTATTTTAGAAAAGCTACGCATAAGAGTGGTATAGTTGTACTCTTAGTGAAGTAATCTATCGATCTAAAGCAACTTGTATTTTGGCTTTGGTGTCCCTTTAAACTGTACTTCGATGAGCTTCCTACCAAGAAAAAGTGCAATAACAAAATTCAAGAAGCCTGCTTGCCGACTTTGTGTTGAAGTTAATTAACTCTCTTCAGAGAGAGACATACGTTTGTGTGCAACCTTTTGGTCATAGGACAGCCACAACAATGATGTTGCTCACAGAATACCTTACTCTGACTGCTGACTTTTATTCGCAATTTAGTGCTGTATGAGATAGTTTTGTTGCTTTATAGATTATACTTTGAGGAAAATAATGCATAGTTCTCAGCCTAACAATTGGGGGCCTCTTATTGAAATAAGAAGGCTGTCCCATTGAACGCTGTCTTCTGACGCACTACAAAGTATCATTTAGGTGAGGGCTCCTAAAATGAAGGAAACAGTGGTGAAAAAAGACACGCAAAACACGGTTTCGGCAGCTATCATATTTTCACAAGCCAAGTTATTTTTCATTTCGTGATTTGATGAGTGCCCATTAGAACAGCATTGGTCTTCGGATTTGTTCCAAATGTGGCTCTCATGCTACAAAAGCTTTGACGTACTAAAGCACACAAGTATTGAAAAGGCCCTGTGAATTATTAAAAGCGTATGTGCACTTCATCGCCATTATAATCATCGTCGTCACCTGATTCATCTGGCATAGCAACACACTCGGCTCGGCTCTTAGCTTGGCTAATATTTCCAGCCCCCCCCCCCTCTCTCTCTCTCTCTCTCTCTCTCTCTCATTTATTGACCGCAGGCATGTTCAACTGTGCTCTCCCTCTCTCTCTGCAGGAGATGCTGCTGCGGCGCACGCTGGCAGAAGAGATCCTGCCCAGCCCGACCTCTCCGGCCAGCGACGTGGTGGCCGGCGTGGGGCCGACGACGGACCCGTTCCTGGGCGGGGACTTCCACTCGCGCCAGGAGAGTGCCGACAGCGGTCTTGGCCTGGGCCCCAACTACTCACTGCCCCACACCCCTGAGGACTTCCTCTCCAGCATGGATGACAGCATCGACGCTGGGCTCAATGACGGTGCGCATGGCCTACCCTCCTAACAGGCCTCGGTCTCTCATCAGTGGGACCTTGGTGGATGCAATTTCTGACGTAATGCAAACATCGCTATGGGGAAATAATTGAGCCAAAAACATTTAAAGTACACTATGTCAAGAGGGGTAGAGCCTCTTCTTTTCTGAGAGCTCTGTCTAGATTCTTTCCAAGTGTAAAGTACCAAACCTTGGTTTTATTCTGTTTCTATTTCCTGCTTAATTAGGCAAAGTTTTAGTGATCCTTCTTGGGTCAAGTTAAGAACAGTTGTACTGTATTGTAGAGCAGTTGACTTTACTGCATTGTACCACAGTAGCCGACTGATTTTTCGGACTTGGAGGGAAATGATAAATAGAATAAAAAAAGCAGTCCAGAAAATCTCAGTCCCAAAAACAAACTTTATTTCATTTAAATAGGACTGAAGAAGTCGCGAATAGTTCAGGGCAAACCTGATGATGATGTTGCTTATGAGTCAGCGACCCGTGGTGCCTAAAAAATAGCTGTGTCTTAAGAAAAAAAAAGAAAAACTGGCCACAAATGACCTTTTTCAGGCTTTCGAGAATGCTTCCGCCGCAGAGTACATGCAAGATTATGGCCTCTGAGATCCCCAGTGGGAGTCAAGCCAATTCGAAGCTAGCCAGGTGGCTTAGGATTCAAAACGGCGCCGTTCTGAAGTCATACCATGGCTCTGTCACGAAAACTTTTGTCGAAAAAAAACTGAACTTTCGGCTTTATTTTGTCTGAAATGTCCGTTGTTCATGTACAATACTCATATGGGACAACTGGCAGTTCCTCGGGAAAGTCCGGAATATCCAGCAAGTCCAAATTTTGGGAGTAGGAAAAATGGTCTGCTACTGTATTTGCATACTGGGAATACTTGCATTTGTAGTTGTGCTCCAATTTTCAAGTGTCTGGAAAAGAGTGGAGACATTCCGAAAGTTCTACGTGTGACGTATAACAGTATACTGCATAAAAAGATGTTTAGTGCAAATTCCTTCGAATTCTTGCAAGTCTCAGCATTCCATCGTTTTATTATTTGTTGCTACAAAGAAGATGCAGTTAATAAAACACATAGGTAACCTTCAAACTTTGCAAACCAGAATACAACAAAGTCAAAATTGGTTTGTTTGCGAATAGCATTTTCTGCGTGATTACCGTATAATGCGGAATATAGGTCGAGATGGAATATAGGTCGACCCTCTTACCTTGTAGCCGAAAAATGCAAAAAAAATAATTAGGTACCAAGCATTGTCTTATTGGGACTATAACTTGTTTCGTCTCAGATTACTCATTTAAAACTGTCTGAACTATCGCCGGACGACTGCTTCTGGCTCGCTGACGCCCACACAGCAGGTCATCCTCAGTGCATTCCCGGGAATCGCTTATGCAGCACTTCTTAAACGCTCGCAAGACCATGTCATCGTGAAGCGCGTGCAAAGCATGGGACACTCGTCTGCAGACCGTAGCGACAGCCAGTCTGTGCAGGCGGTCAGCAAACATCTTGGGGTATCCATTCGTAGAGACATCACACCAGGGCCGTAGCCAGAAATTTTTTTCGGAGGGGGTTATGGGTTTCGGGAAGGGGGTAGTTTTGCCGAAAGCAACAGTAAGTATTGCTTACGCGCTGCCTGGAAAAGATTTCGGGAGGGGTTCGAACCCCCAAACCCCCCCTCTGGGTACGGCCCTGCATCACACGACACTAGCGGACGAAATTTGCCCCTTTGTACAGCAGCACAGGTGCACAGAGCAGTGCACATGAAACGAGGTCTTCTGAGCGTTGCATACCGAGAGCTGCCCCTTCAGCTAACGCCATTAGTGCGCATTCTTTTGGTGATAAAGAACTGGCGCAAGGCGGACACGTCATTGGCCTTGGAAAACCCCCAACTTTTTTTTTTAAATGCTGCTGTGAACTGGCACCAAGTGCCTAAACTCATTTTGAGCAAGAAGAAAATAGCCTGCACACATTCGCCGACAGCGAGAGAAGCAACAAAACAAAGATGGCGTCGCGTCCGATTGATGGTGGTGGCGATGGTGCCTTTGGGGTTTGGATGGGCTCGATGGGCTGCCCGGTCGCCAGATGACAACTGCCAGTGACTGCAATATAGGTCGAGGGGTGACTTTTCGGAAAATTTTTCTGTAAAAAATCTCGACCTATATTCCGCATTATACGGTAACCACTGTGACCAGTGAGACAGCATTGATCACTTTCAGTCACAACTACATAGTGTTTCTAGTAAGTTTAGTGTGCCATAAAACCAAATTCTGTGCCTAATTTTTGCCACTGTCAACCGTTTAGATGTAGCTTAAAAAGACTGTCTAATACGGTTGCTGTTTTTCATGATCCAACAGACATTTACAGAAGGCTTTTACTGGGCTGTTGTGTCTCCTCTACTATTTTGTGTTGTCTAGTAATTGCCTTAAACCCATGTTTCCCTCTGATCTGATTGCAGATCCCAATCACCAGAACAGTGAATTGAGTTTAGACGGCCTACAAGGCACGGGCATTGACTTGGGCACTGAGAACATGGACTCCGATGATCTGGTGCCCAGCTTACAGGTGAGAACATGTCCCCGCTTCTGGAGGATGCTGTACACTTTCTTCAGACTAAATAAGCATTTGCTCAGTGCTCATTTCACACAAATTCATTTACAGTCATACTAATTCACACAAATTCATCTTAGGTCAACAACCGGAAAAATAATGGGACCATACAATGCAACTTTTGTAACTACGCAAACTGGGATGAGTTTTGAGTGTAGTAGTAAGCCGTATAGTAACCGCATCCAGAAATAGTCGCTGTGAAATTTTTTTTTTTTTTTTAAGTGCGTGCCGAACGACTTGGAACAGCTTGTCTCGCCTCCATGGGGAAAGTGAACATTCGCACAGGCTGTTAACTGTAACTCGTAACTGTAAATCGTAACTCATGGCACCTTTTTGCCTAGGCTTGAAATAGGTAGGAAAGGCTCATGCTTGTGTGTCTAGTGTGACGCTGAAAAACGTACGGTGCTTATTCGAGTACTGCTAGCACAGTGAACACCTAAAATGTCGTCTTTGCTCCAAGCACTCATTGGCGTAGTTTTTCTTACGGAAACTTTAATTGCTCGGAGAGAGGGTGAGCGGAATAAAAATGTGACATGAAAGCAAGTGCTATGGGTTCATGGATTAAAGGGGGGCAAAGGTCAGAAGGCCAGTATGGCACAAAGGAGACATGACCAAGAGCCTGCCCTGTCACCTTGTCGCTTGTCCCGTTTATGAGCTGCGTTGCAAGATGAATGCACACGAACTTTAGGAACTTGTTAGATCGCTATAGATGCAAACTCAGAGCGATCCCGTGTTGACTTCTGTCAATTTTAGAGTAGCAGAAATAGCTTCCCACACACTGACGTCTCCACCATAATGGTGCGTCCCCAGTGCAGTTCCACCATACATGCTCCTACACTGTGAAGGCAAATGATGTGCTGTGCATGCTGTGTCTCTTCCATTTTCCACACTTTCCATTTATAGAACTGTGCCGCACCAAACGTGCACTGCCCATCCCCTGTACATTGCTAATCAGAGTCATGCCCATTATATCGCGGGAAGTCGTTAGCCGGCCTTAAAAAACAGCCGTTGTAATGCACCTTTCATATGCACTGCACTTTGGTGGTTTATAGTGCATTCGGTGGTGGGAGAAGCTTGCGAATGAAACGCTGAGTGTGGGAACTGCATGGTGGCCTTTTCGGCAGTTATAAATTAACGGGTTAGACAGATCGTAAAGCTCTTTGTAGATAGCAGCGCACATTAGATAAAAGGACAGGTGAAGAGATAGGAGACACATAGCTTAATATCTGTTTACTCTTTGTTGAAGGCCTAAAAACTTCAAATTCACTCGCACAGCCAATCCGGAGACGCGGCAATTTGGCTTGATTGGCTGAATTATTGGATACGTGCATTAAGTGTCTGTCTTCAACAAGAACAACGACGAACATTTGTAGTCAGTATTGTGTGTTTCTCTTCACCCATCATCTCATCGTTTGGGCGCTGTTCCCTCAAAAGGTCCTCAACAGAGCCCACCTAGCTCGTTGCAGATACAGGGCCAGCTGAGAACAGTGTTCCAGCACGTTTATTTCTCTTTGGGAGTGTCAGAGCCCCCCCCTCTCTCTCTCTCTCCGGTTCTCACCACCGGCCCCTCCTCTCCGCTGCTGTCTTGTGTGCACAGCACCCCCCTCTTCTTCCCCGAAACAGTGTGGCCTCACTGCGTGTCCTGTGTTCTTCCCCCCTCCTCTCTCTTTGCTTCCCTAGGAGGAGCTGCAGGGAGACCTCCTGTCAGACATGGAGGCATTGTTAACGTCCAGCAAGGACAGCGTGCTCACGTGGCTTTAGGAGCCTCACAACCACTTTCCTCCCTTGCCTCCCTTCTCTGCCAGCTCTCCAGCACCTTTCCCCTCGGACTGTCTCCCTTCTGAGAAACGCCACCGTGGCACGGAGAGGGGACAACACACGCCGGACGTCTAGAGGCACCCGCTCTCGCCCCTTCGGGAGAAAAGTGCGCTGCTTTGGAGTTCTTGTGACACTGCTGCTAAGAGGGTGCTCGCTCGAAGTTTAATAAGCCCCGTGCTGTTTTGTATGCAAAGTTCTATACACACTGCTTCCCGCCAAGTGCCCTACGGGTGCGTGCACTTAACAGAGAATGCGTTTTCGTTTTGACAAGTCCGGCTGTATGATTAAAGCGTCCACATAAAATTCTGAGAAGCGGAGCTTTGGCTTCTGTAAACAAATCATATTTTATTGGGAGCTAACTGGTTGGTGCATTGGCATGTTTTACATTGAGTGACAATTGCAGCCCGCAGCTGTATGCTGTATGTCTTTTTTTTTTATATAGATTAGCATGATTGACTGTTTAAATGTGAGCCCCTTCAGCAATGAAGGAGGCTGATGCCGTCCATCTGTGAAAAATGTGTAGCCTAAGGGCGTTGTGAAGGAACCGGTTCGGCATATTGTACACGCCGAATCCTGTTGCAGTCCGTGCCTTATCAACACCGTTTGTGCCTTATGGGATTATTGTATTTCTGCCATACTTTTTCTCGTTGCCGAAAGAGCGTCGGCAGCTTGGTTCTCAATCTACTGGAACCACACTATACTCGGTTACAACTCAAGAACGGCACCACCTCATGTAGTGTATCACTCCGCCAAAGCGCCGGACCCGTAACGTCAGTGCGCGCGCGTTTTGAAAGGGGTTTGCTATGAATGCGTGATATCATCTGCCTTGTCTCACGCAGTTTGTTTGTCGTCACTGGAGTCGTTTATAAGCATATTAAGTCCAAAAAATCACGGGAACGGCTCACGCCATGTTCAAAATATTCCCAGTAGCGCCCTACGTGCGCCGCGCGGAGAAACATCCGGCTACGGTGATAAGGCACAACGGCAACTTCCGGTGCCGTTCTTAAGTTGTCACCGAGTATACTACCACTAAGCACTTCCCTGTGAAGATTTTAACTGCCTGGATCGTAGTGCTTTCTGTTTTTCTGATATTTGTTACTTGAGTGTTGTGACTTGCCAAGGGGAGGCTTGGTAGGGTGTTCCGCCGCAATAAAAGGGAAAAGAAAAGAAAAATGGGAAGAATTGTACCCCGATGCCTTTCTGAGAGTGTCCTTGCTTTGACACGAAAGCGAGACTTGCCCCGAATGTGCCTTCGTGCTGGCCGTGTTGTCAGAGTTGCAAAACTTCGCACTTTGCTGGTGTCTTTCTTACACTGTCTGCCCCTGTTATTTTTGCACCTGCCCTGTTTCCAGGGAGGCAGTGTCGTTGAATGATCGCAATATCTGGCCTGTGTTGGTGTTTTGAGTAATCAACAACCTTGTTCCTTGTTACCTGGAAGTATCGATGCTGAGCACGGTTACGAGTGCCTTAAAAGAAAAAATACAACACCCACTGGTCATTTCTCAGCCAATGGGGAGCAGTGTGCACTTACTTGTTCCTACATTGTTGTACGCTTTCCCTTTCTTTTTTTCTCCCCCCCTCTCTCTTTTTCCTGATCCTTTTTCTCGAAAGAGGACTTTGTATATTTGCCTAGCTGCATGACTGAGGTTGTCAGCGTCCATTCCATCCACAAAGTATAGCTCCTCTTCCTCTGTGAAGCGACTGCGGGGACGCAAGGCCTGTTGCCAGAACCCATAGTTAACACGGCAGCTTCTTGGCAGGTCACGCTGACGTCAACGCTTGTGCTCTAGCAGCGCTCAGCAGTTCGCTGCTGCGAAGGCTCGTGCTGGATGGCCCTGCTAGCAGTTGACCTAGTATTTTGGTTCTCTTAACACTTGTTTATCTTACTTTGTACGCTAATTAGCCTACTTCTGGCTTCGTATCTTACACCTAGGCATGGCGTATGTATCGAGTCATGCATTGATAGCTTCTGTATTCTGTTTTTTAATTCCTTTTAGCTCGAGGATATGGTTTGCTTGGCGTTTGTTTTCAGTAGCTCTTTTGAATGCTTATTATGCCCCCCAAAAATGTTCTCTTTTTTTTTTCTTTTTGGTTCTTTTGTCAAGTGTAACTCTTGAAGCTGATTGAAAAGGTGCTAACCATGGTTCTGCCAACAGCCTTGTGTCCTGTCCAGTGAGTGTGTTGTTGTATGTGCGGAGAGTATGCGATGTTTGCTTGTGTGCGAGAGTGTTTTTTTGTCACATTTTTTTTTCTGTCTCTTTTGCATTGAGTTCATCACTGTGCAACACTTGTGCCAGCATCCAGCACGCTGGTTTGCTGCGGAGTGTCACAAGGTTGCCATCCTCTTATTATTTTTCCCCCCCTTCATCTCATGCCCAAGGTACTGCTGAGGCGAGGGTGTTGTAAATGACAGTAGAGGGAGCTATCCGACCCTCTGGGAGCTGAAGGCGATTTGTTTTCCTGTGTGGACGTTGTGTAAAGAATGCTTTCCGAGTGCCAAACGTGTGTAGAGCACATGCAACGTCACGAGTGTACCGTTGTGCCTTTCAACTTTGCCTTGAACACATCTGTCACCTTCTTTATTCACCTTTGTACAGATGATGTAGCTGCATTTATACAGCCATGAAACTTTGCTAAAAACTCGGAAAAAGAAAAAAAAAAAAGGAGAGGACTTGGTGCCTTAACTGTTTGTGCCTTAGTCTGTATCTGAAACCACGGAAAAAGGTCTGAAGAGGGAATTGCTAGCTTGAAACTTGGCCTTGCGAGAGCTCCAAAAGATATGTTATAACCGGTGTGCCTTAAGCGATATTTTAATGCTTTGTCACTTTTTAAAAGTTTGCACTTTGATACTGTAACTGTGCTCTGCTAGTATTGACTCTGTCATATCGCAAGGTACCGCCCAAAGGCCCGAGAAAGCAATGGAGAAGGTCCCTGCGCAAACCGGCAAGAGCTCAGTGCGGTGTCTTTTTTTTTTCTTTCCAAACATGTTACAGCTGCTGCCATGGCGTTTTTGCTCCAACAAATCATGCTTTGCGTGATCTGCTTTTTGGTGAGCAAACGTGCTAGAGCAATACTTTTGTGCAACGTTGGTGTTCTTTTACCCGCCGCGTTCTTCGTCGAAGTCTCGTTTTTAATTTCTGCATGATGATGAGGAACAAAAGGCCACCTCTCCAGTATTACTGCCTTTACGGTTCCAGCGATGCGTTGACGCCTGTCATATTGCGGATTGACACGTTTTGTCCATGGTTGTGATCATAAAAGTACAAAGTCGAAAAGGCCACCCGTGTGTCTTTGAAGGGAAGCCGAAAAACAGATGGGTAGGGTGAATTGTCAATGGTCGCCGAAAAAGCCAGTATTTTTCTCGACGCATCTTTGTTTAACTGCAGTCGAAACTGAAGTGGCCTTTTCTTTCTCGCATTGCGTGGTTATTTTGCTTTTAACGTTGCTCCTGTTTTGTTCATCCGCTCAAATCCTCGACTGGCCATTCTTGTCGCAAGGCGTGTTATGCGTTTTTAAGCCGTTTTGCTCGCATTGTGTCACGCCGACAAGAATGTTGGTTCAGTCTGGTTAAGTTGGTGCAGCTATTTTATCTTCTACTCTTTTCTGTTAAAACGTTTTTCTTTTTTGATGCCGGCAAGGAAATGCAGTGGCATTTTGGTTGTTTTGACGTGGCTGGAGGTTCGACGTTTTTCACAAGTGCAATTAACGCCTGTACTCGGCTTGCGTGCAAAGCTACGACACAGAGCAGCTACCTCTAATCTGGAAGACGTGAATTGCGAAGAAGTTTGTTGTTGTTGTTGTTGTTGGCTTGGAGTGCCACCATGCGAGTGCTTGTTGTAATTGCGTTGCAAGGGACTTGTTGTGATATGCCCATCCCTCCTTTATGTTTTTTTTTTATTGTATATTATGTGTATTTTAATTCTCACTGGTTTTTGGGTAAAGGAAAAAAAAATACATTCGAAGCGTGCTTGCAATCTAAATTTCACTGTGCAGCAAACATTTTTTTTTAAATGAGTGGTGTATATAAAAGCTTACTTAATTCCTCGGATATTTGCCATTGTTTGTGTTTTTCCCGTATGTTGGCTGTGAACCATGTAAATAAATGATTAATGTTCAAACAAGTGTGGCCTGTTTCTTCGCAAACTCCAGATTATGCATGCATGTTACATTCTGGAAAAGTGTAATTGTTTCTCTCGATTCTAGGTACCATCATCACTTCCGCAAAGAGAACATAAAACAAAAAAATGTCGACATTTTGGGGTGTTATACCTCGGTGAAGGCGTCGCAAGTTTGAGAAAAAGAGGCTGCTTCGAATTGAAAAGAATGTATATTGTCTGCGTCTATAGGAACCGGGCGGCCGTTGTATGGCACCACCGTCGTTTCAGCGAACAGCGCCGCCCGTGGCAAACCGCTCGTCAGTGGAATGCCGGTGGCGGACAGCGCAGCGCAGTTGTGCATGGCTTTCTGTCGTTTTTCTGCGGTGCGGCTTGCAAAGCGAACGTAACCCCACGTGCATTTTTCAGATCGGTAAATCTTGAGTGTGTATGTGACGTTTACGAGGCATGCCATGTGTGTTACTTACGCCCATACTCAGTATTTACAAATAGCAGACGACGCTCAACGCGCCAAGCTGGAAGTCAAGCTGGAAGTGAAAGTTCGTTGCTTCATGCAATTTTTTCATGCCTGCATGCAGTTTCGCGAATCGAGGAGTATATTGCCGCTAAATGCTCCCTCGAAGCCGGTGTGTGCAACCGATCTAGGAATGCTGCGGCGCTGGCCTTTGGCAGTTGATGACGAAACGGCGCCGATGTCGTGCACAAACGAAAGACAAAGTGGGAGGGTGTCTTTGAAGATTTACCTCAAAACAGAAATTGTGACGGACGACGCTTCCGTATCTTCATTACCTACGGCTGAAACGTGTTTAATTTCACAGAAGTGCTCTTACAGTCATCGGGAATCGTTGATAGAATAAATACCGCATGATAGTAGAATGTTATTGCTTGTCGTAGAGAAGCATTGCTTTACAAGAATTGCAATGGCTGCTGGTTAGTTGGTAAATGGTTTTTTCCAAAACCAATTCCTGCGTGGCTGAAGGACGCAAGATAGGAGGGTGCCCGAAACCTGTACTCAGCTTCACAACTGAATGCTGCGGTCGGTTTACAAGCTGTCTCCTACGCTTGAAAAATCTCCGTCTAACGACGATGATGGTTTATCGCAAAGCTCTATCGTATGGGTTTCCTTGGTTGCCTTCTGGATTTAAACTTTGACTAGTTAAGCGTCGAATTTGACCAGCACGCAGTTTGGTCTTTTGATCGCGGCGTCTTTGACTGACCATTTCCCATTCGATTTCGCACGAAGAAAGCTTTGTGTTCAACCAGCATAATCATTAGACGGAGGGCTAGGTGATTTTTCTGTTTAATTTTAACTTCCATGCCACCTCTCCAAATCTAAACTTTTTCTAGCGTGTCGGAAATGTAAAGAATACTCTGTAAAGAATACTTAAGCATTAAAAAACACCGGCTGACGTTAACACTGCCACATTTTTTAACTATCGATGCCAGCCTTTATTCTACGCAGGGGGTAAAACGGGAAGGGAAGGAGGGATGATTTGTAGCCTGGGCTGTTGAGTTGGTGAATAACTTTGGCTCTTGATAAAATGACCACCACAAACGTGGGATTTCCACTTCGGCTCTCAGGCTCCCATGCTGTCACAGTGTCGCCCACCAAAACCGAAGGCACAAAGCTCACGGTTACAGAAAGTGTAAACTACCGCAACATTTCTACGGCTATAAGGTAACCCATCTCGTATGCAGGTGCTTTTCTATTTAAAGCACACGTATCGAGGTATCCCGGCGCTGGCGTTGAAACCGTAGTCATTGAAACCAGTGAAGATAATTTAAAGTGGTAGAAAGGAATAATAATATTGCTAAAAGCTTTATTCCTACACAGATCGCGTGGAGCCAGGCGCAGAGCGCTGCAAAAAGCGCTCGTGTTAATGTAGCCAATTCCGAACCTTACAAGCATCCAATAACTTTGCGTAGCCGTTAGTGCATTTAAGAAGAAAATAATACTACTAATAGTAGTTTTATTCGTACTCAGAACGGGTACGTGTAGCCGAGCGCAGATCGCTGCAAAAAGTGTTCATGCCATTGCAGCCGATACCCAACTTTAGAAGCGTCTGACAAGCTTACGTAGTCATTACTGCATCTAAGAACCCAACACATATGTTTAGACTTCGTTTCATCTCACGTGTCTGCTCACAACGCCACCAAAACATACAAAGCACCGAAGCAAACACGACAAAAACAACGGGAGGCTGTGTAGTCCAATGCACCGGCTCATTCCACTGACGAGGGGAGCGCCGAGTGGTGGCGCCACCCGTCCAGCTGCCCGGTCCCTATAACAGTGTTCATACTGCCCCCACTCATCGTCGCCAAGTCCAAACAACTAAGCCCAGAGCATCAGGTGAAGTGTGGCGGTGAAGGACACATAATTTGAATAAAAGATTAGTTTTGAAAATGACTTATTCAGTTTTCTATGGCAAGCTATCTCTCGCACACTTGCTTCTGGTGAAATGAAGCTGTCACCTTAAGTCATACTTCCATAATGTTTATAAAGGGTGGAATGTTTTACCGTAGAGCTGTATTGGGCTGCCTTCATATGGGTTTTTTGTCCATGGCCCAAAATTTCCAGCGGCCAAATAGAAATAAAATAAAACACGTTTTGGTTTGTGTGGTAATCGAAGCCGTTGCTCATTAATCACAATGCTATTCCTGCATGTTGCTAGTGGTGGCACGAAAGCTATGCCACGGGATGGATGAAAATGATGGCATGTGAGTACAACAACCGAATGCCAGCCTCAGAGCTCCGATTCTGAGAAAGCTGTTTCAAGAGTGGCCATTCGGGACTGCGGAAAGAATTCGCACCGAAAGACGAAGAAGCAAACGTGAACGCAAATGCAACCATGATGCAGCAGTAGAGAAGTATAAGTTTTAGCAGGCTCTTGCCTAGCCAGCAGAATCAAGTAAGGACCGAAATTTTTCATGTCAATGGCTCAAGATTCTCGGTGCCCTCTATGCGGAGGCAAAGCAAACCATTCAGGTATGCGCCGACACCTTGGTGCTAAGATGACGCTGTGAGAATATGTAGCTGGATTAAGACGCGGCAGGCACTTGGGAGAAACCTTTTTGTCCTATCCCAATGTATAGAGGTGTCAATGGCCCAAAAGCAACCATTATGGATAGCATTTCTGGCTATAAAGGGAGCCTACGACGACGTACATAGAGAACTTCTATGGAGCCTGCTTGAGTGGGAGGGATTAGGCCAGGACATTAAACAGCTGCTGCAGGGAATTTACAATGAGCGATAGAGGTGCAAATTACCTGGGAGGACCTAAAGCGCACTAAACCGGTAGTTACAAATGGAGGTTTGAAGCAGGGTTATCATTTGTCTCCAGTGCTGTTCATGCTGTACATGGCAAGACTAGAAAAAAAAGCTTGAAGACAGCAAAATAGGTTTTAATCGTCATAGCCGCAAAGGAGACGAGGTGGAACAACATATCCCAGGACTGATATATGCAGATGACATAGTATTAATAGCAGACAGCGCAGTGTCTGCAACAGCTCACACTGCCTCACAGATATGTGTGGGGAAGAAGCCACTGAACTGGGGTTAGAGTTCAGCGCAGCAAAGTTGGGAGTTGTGGTCTTTAATGACGGCAGTGTCACGGCACTCGTAACGAATCGGTGTTTGTTCAACACTACAGCGGGTAACGCAATACAAATATCTGGGCATATGGGTAAACAAAGGCCAGGCCTACAAAAAACGCATGAGGAGCGGTTCAAAGTGAAAGGAAAAATAAATGCCTCTATCATGAAGTACAGAGCACTATGGGAATATAACAAACATAAAGTGATGAGAGGAATCCGGAAGGGTGTAATTGTACCGGCACTCACCTTTTCAAGTGCAGTAGTGTATGGTAAGTCAGAGATTCGATCAGGGCTAGAGGTGATACAGAGAGTGGTAGGTTGATTGGCATTAGGAGCCCGCAGTAAAACAAATGAGGCAGTGTAGGGAGACTTGTGATGGGCCTCCTTTGAAGTGAGAGAAGTGCAGAGCAAAATATGTTTGGAAGATTGACTTGGAAATATTGATGACCAGAGATGGGCAGCCAGAGGGTTACGGTATCTTTGCAGGAAACGCGTGGACACACAGTGGAGAAAAGAACCAGGAGGCTCAGGACAAAGTATATGAATCCTGGAAGTGCAGGGAAATGACCAAGGCAATAAAAAACGAAGCGGAATAATCACACACAACGAACTGGTAAAAAAGGTGGACGCAAAGAAGTTCTTAGGTATCTACAGAATCTGGAAGCGGGAGATCACGAGGAAAAAGTTCTTTGATGATACCAAAGGGAGTGCATTGCTTTTTGAGGCCTGGGTGGCTTGCTTGTGAGCAAAAATGCGTATTTGTGAGCAGGTACAGGAAGAACTGGGCGCAGGTGGCGGCAGGGAGCCAGAAACCATGCAACATATTGTGACGGACTGCAAAGCCCTCAGTGAGGGAGACATCCAGCTTCCCGAAGACCTTGGCTTTAAAGTTTGCTCAACGGAAAAGTGAATTGGACAGCAGTAGAGGTTAATAAGAGAAGGTTAGAATGTTGGTTGGGAAAGAGCAGAGAAGAAGCTAGGAAGACACCGGAAGTTAGAAGTAAGGCTAGCAAAAAATGCCACAAAGGGTATTTTTTTGTGTGTGCGTGGGAAGGTGATTGTTCAGTGGCATTGCGACTTCGGTCGCAGTGCGAGGGGACCCTGTGAAAAAGGGAAGTCGCTGAGCATCATCACCATTTTTGAGACGCTAGAAAAAATAATTCGGCGAAGCTTGCACTCACGTGCAAGACTTGAATGGCCAAGCTAGCTGTTGTAGGTGAGCGTTGCCGGACACGTAGTTAAGTCTCACTATCATTGTTTTTTTGCACAGTAGCAATGCTAGTAATTGTCATCACATGCATCGAAGAAGTCATCGTCTTCTTCGCAGTGAGTGGTGGATGCAAAGTCATCCTCAGCATTGTAGACTTCAACCAGCTCAACTGGTGAAGCTTGCACTACGTCGTGCGAGGATTGAACCGTAGCGAAGCCGCAGGATATCTTTAAACGAGAGCACTGCAGGACATATCACCACGCATTTGCACAAGTTTGAAACCGTTTATTTACATGTTCCGTCATTGCTTTGCACTGTGCTAGTAGTAATCATTGTCGTATGCATCGGTATCGTCGTGATCCTCATGCCGAGCATTACAGCTCTGGAGTTTTTTGTATTTTTCGTGAGCCGGGGACTCCGCGATCTCCGTGAGGCCCGCGCTCACAAGTGCTCGGTATTCTTTATTTGTTTGCTCGTCGTTCTTTTATTATTTTTTGTTAAAGCCACTGGGCGTTCCGGGAAGACTCGGTGGTCCCCGCGAAGCATGCACTAATGAGTGCTCCGCATTTTCATAGTGTAAGGGTTCCAGGCGCCAGCGACGCTGCAAAGTCGAACGCGTGGGTAGTGGCGGTTTCCTGAAGGGCGCATGAAGGGTTTTATAGCAGCCAGCTTGCTAAAAGCGAACGGCCTTTGGACCATGCCGCCTGCGCAGAGACGAATTGTCTTGAGCCTCAGCTGGGCTGTGGCATTGTTTTGAACGGCGAGTTGCAAAGCGCAGTACGAGCGTGGGAAACCGCGGGTCGGATGCTCGATGAGCTTTGCGTGGACGTGGCGGCGGTCGCTTCGGGGGCCGCCTGCGCGCGTGTTTAGCCAGAGGGACGGTTGTAAAACGAAGTGGCCCGACGCGCTTCTGATAACGGGGAGCAAGGGGTTGTCAACTGCGCTTTGACGGCGGCCGATTCGGGGCGGTGGTTCGGTCTTCGTTGGCCCGCGCACACAGTAAGGAAGTGCGAAAACGTTTTGTTGGGAATGCGGCGTCCCATATGGTTTCTGCCGAGGATCACCTGTCAATGGCGGGGAGCATCGAGGGCGCGCTGCATTCGTTAAGAGGAACGGAGGATACGGGTCACCCCGCATTTGTGGTGGCGGTCCAGCTTTGGACAAGGCGTTATACGCGTAAAGTGCAGGCGTGGGAACGAGCAACGCAAGCCGCGTGCGTAAAAGCTTGCCCCGGGTGCTTGCACGTGTTTCCCCGGGTGTCTGAGTGTTTGTCGTATTTGTTTGGTTTACTTTTGATCTCTTCCTTGTTTTTCTGGTGGGAGAGAGTGACCAGCGTTTGAGGGTTACGGAGGGGCGTTGCCCACCGCGGTTTAGGCCCGGATTTGGTGATACATCCAATGGCCTGTGTATCGGGGATGGAGCCTAAGTAACCCATCAAAACCACGAGACACGAGGTCTCGGGCTCGAATCTTCAGGGTTTTAATGTGCTCTGCACGGCCGGTGTATTGCCGGGCTAGCCAGGTCAGGCTAGGGAGGATATCATCACTTGGGTAGTCTTAGGTCAGGGTCCGTCGCTGACGGGGGTGCCGCGGGCACAAAGTCTTAGCTGACCTAGGAACCCACTTTATTTCTTACTCTGTCTACTTCAGTCTGTAAATATCCTGTATATGCCTTCCGTGTAAATATACAGTTTTTTAAAAACCCTCCATCAACCATCGTCGTCGTGTCATCAGTGCCACAACCATCAGGCACCAACGCAGATCATCATCATCTTCAACAACAACGAAAGAATGAACCGTAAACCTTTACTCATAGTATTTTTTTTTTCCTGCAACGGCTTGGACAACACCTCCGCTGTTACAAAAAAAAGGTTAGGAAAAGGTAATTTCCAGCCGTCTATTGACAATTGTAGGCAAAAAATGAGTCTACGACACACGGTAACTGCAGCCAGTAAATGAAGACCCATGATACCAGTTGGTTGGTTGGTAAAAGCAAGTGCAGACTGAACTCGCCACAACCATCAAACCACCACGCCGGAACGCACGCCGATCAACGAACGCCTGCACAGCTCCCCTGCCGTGGTTTGAACCGTGGCGACACCAACCGGAGCGGGCGGAAATTATAATGGCAAACTGTTCGCATGGCGACGCAGTGAAACATCCCCCTCGCGAGGGGCACGATCAAATGCAGAGCATTTCCGGGGGCGCGCGACGTTAAGTAGTTTGCGTTACGTTAATGTTGTTGCACTTCTGGCAACTGCTGACGAGAGAGCGCTCGTCAGCAGTAATTTGAATGAGTCAAGGATATAAGGCGCGTTCATAGCCTCCCATTCTGTGTCGGCTTTGTGGCGCAGTGGGTAGAGCACCATGTACATTGCGTTCCGCCCGCAGGGTCGAGGGATCGAAACCAGGCGCCGGATAGTATTTTTTTTTATATAGTGTAGGGGGAGGGGTGCGGACAACGACGGTGTGGACTACGACTACGGACGTCAACGCGGGTGACATCGTGAGTTACTGAAATGCTCTGCATATAAAAACTTTATTGACTGCCTGCAGAGCTTTCGCTGACCGGGCCTAAGTCACCCGCTTGGGGGCGTCGCCGCTGGACCTCTTCGCCCGTTTGGCGGCATCGAAGTTATGCCGCTTCACCACCTCACAGGCCTGCTGGACGGCCCAGAGTTGATCGTCGAGGCTGTTGCTGCACAAGGCAGCGGTCAGCCGCGGCGGGAGAGCTCCGGAGTTAGCACCGTGCGGATCCTTGATACAATCCCAGAGCATGTGGGCTAAGGTGGCCACTTCTTTGCGGGAGACTTTACATGTGTTCGTTATGTAAATTTCCGGATACATTCTGTGATAGTGCGCCGGGGTAGGGTACGTGCGCGTCTGCAGTTGCCTGAGTGCGACCGCCTGTGACCTGTCGAGCTTGTCGCTGATCGGAGGAAGGGTCCGTCGGGCCAAGCGGAAGGCCCTGGTGATTTCATTCGGCTCGACATTCGGTCCTTTGTGCTGTACCACGGACGGTCGTCGCCGGCGCGATTTGTGAGCTCGCGCGCCCTGGCGTGTGCCGTCTCATTGCCGTTACGGTGGTCCGCGGAGACTTCCCCCACATGTGCGGGGAACCACTGGAGCCGTGTTTGTGTTTCAAGCTCTCGGTGGACTTGCCGTCGACTTAGCTCGTGGCGATATCCATCCTTTGGCGAAGGAATGTAAGATGTAACAAAACATTACGGCATCGTACTTGAAACGAGAACTACCCCTCATAAAACGAAACCCTATGGAAATTTAACCCTGCTAGGAAAGTTACCAGTGTTTCGGTGAAAAAAAACAGAACTTCCCATGCTCCGTACAATTACATTTCGCTGAATAGCGCGACATTAAATCGGCTGTGCATTGAAACGTTCGTGAGGCGTGCAAGTGCAACTCGAGCAACCTTCCCGAGTAATATTTGCACCAACATTGATTTGGTGCTCTACAATAAGCCTCCCTTCAATGACACCAGTGTTGTGCGATGGGTATGTAGTAATTCCATGCTCTGATTTTGGATTGAATAGGAAGGGGGATAGCGCGAACGCAGTCCCCCACTACCAAAAATTGCATGCCCCATCTGCCCCAGTTTGGGGTAGTGGCAGGGGTCAACACCGCCGCAGTGCAATGGCAGCGCCTCGCCCTGGGGGCTCCGCCTGGATGATCACGGATACCCCGGCACCAGGTAAGTATGCCTAAGCAACGGCGCAACAGGGTGCACCCTGAAAGCGACATGCCATGTGGCGCCGGTGGTCTTGAGCCGGCACGTAAAAATTTGATTCTTATACTGACGGATATTCCAAAGACAAGAAGCTTTTTTTAAAACCAAGAGCCAAGTTACCATTTACTTTTATTCTATTCTACTATTTGTCACAATGTATGTGAGAAGTACGTAAAACAAAAGCGGAAAGAGAAAAGACAGACATTTTAGAGACGATACGAGGGAATGCAGCGTCCGTTGACATTCCGTTGACAAATCGCTAGTGGGGCGAGTTTGAAGCATAACTTTTGTGTCGAGTGCAACTTACAATATTCGACAGAAACCCTGGCAGGATTTTAACTGTGCAAGCACGCGGGTGCGTAACTTCTCGGACGTGGGCGACTTACCCACAGACGCGTGAGACAAGCCTACTACTGTAGGTAGACAAGCAGCGTACGTCAGCCATCTACATATTTGTCTATGTTTGTCAGCTATCTACATGTAGTCTACCGAAGCAAAAATGTTTCATGTTAATGAAGTTAGCGCGACTACCTCTCAGAGGTAAGTGAACTTTACTGAATGTACGTTTACCAACCAGCGAAAAGCCACGAGCTGCTCCTCGGCAGTTGGAAAGCTGGGTAATGAAGCAAACGTTAGCAGAATGTGAGCAATTTTGTTTTATTTTCGAACTTTGGTAACGATCGTATCCAGAAAGAAGAAAACGGAGGTAAAAATAAAACAGACGAACAAATAATAGGCTCAAACAACGTGAAGAAAAAAAAAACATGCGTCGGCCGGGAATCGAACCCGGGCCACCCGCGTGGCAGGCGAGTATTCTACCACTGAACCACCGACGCAACTGTACCAGGCACCAGCCAGCTCTGTTTATCAACTACACACTACCATTGACCATCGCATCATTGAAGGGTTTGTTGGCGGTTGCGCAGCTGCTACTGGATTTGCCTGTTGGCAGACTTTGGCAGACTTATTTGTCTGCTTTTTACTATTCAGACTGGTGGTGGTCAATCACCCGGCGAGAAAGCCGTGTTGCTGAGGTAATAATATGGTTTTTACACTGACAGTGGGTAGTATATGTAGTACGGTCTCGAATAGTTTTTAAGCAGCGCAAAGAAAATCGGGCGGTTGTTTGTGGGGTCCAATTTTGATCCTAACTTAAATATAGGAATAACCCGCGCAGTCTCCCAATAACGAGTGGGAAATTTGTCGGTTTCAAGGGGTCTGAAATATTCTAGTACACTATATAAACCGGAACAAAGATCCCCAAACGCCTTCAGTACTGCAGAAGGTATGCCGTCAGGGCCGCAAGAAAATGACGACTCAACTCACTTTAGAGCTTTTGACACAAGACTTTCTGAAACATATCATTCTGAGGTTTTATCATACCCCGGAAACGTTTGAGGCGGGAAGGCTTCACTTTTCTTGCCGAATACTGAACGGAATTGTTGCGCAAAGGCAATAGGAACATAGGAACGTCGGTAATGCTCTCACCCCTCTTGCAACAACAACAACAAAACAACAACAATATAATAATAATAATAATAATAATAATAATAATAATAATAATAATAATAATAATAATAATAATAATAATAATATCTATTCTTGCAGATAGCATGAAAATGTAATACGGTATTCCGCAAAAAAGCTTAAAATAGCTTGAATATATGTTTGGCAAGCAAGCAGTGACTATGGAGCACTGACAATGTCGGGACCAACTCTAGGAACCATGACAACAATTAAAAAACAATACATACAATCAAGGGTAAATAAAAAAAATGAAACGATTGGGGAAAATAAGTGACACAAGCCGTTCTGCATTTTCTGACTTTCCACTCTTCCAGATTGCGAGTCTGATAGATTTATGCGTATAACGACGTATATATATGCATCGCAATTTTTAATGCATCGTCATTTTTTTAACCTTCTAACTTATTACAAGAGCGACAAAGTTTACACGTGTTTAAGTAGTTTACCAGAATAATGTGAGCTCTGAACAGTC
The DNA here is from genome assembly GCF_048455015.1 of Haemaphysalis longicornis. Lineage (NCBI taxonomy): Eukaryota > Metazoa > Arthropoda > Arachnida > Ixodida > Ixodidae > Haemaphysalis > Haemaphysalis longicornis. Next base: position 148,371,011 of record NW_027526295.1, read on the forward strand.
GTTTTGTGTGAGAAAGATAAGGAGATTTGCGTAATACCCTTACGGCTCTTTTCTGAAGGCGGAGGACCGTTTGTGTATTTCGGTACGTGGTTGCCGCCCAGACCAGGGCGATATAGTTTAGCAGTGAAGAAAGTGGAGCAAAAGATAAACTTGTGTAGTGATAGTAGGGTAATGAATTCGCATTGTGCCGATCACACGAGCCAGTTTTGAAACTAGATAGTCAATGAACATCCGTCGTCATGTGTTCGGAAGAATATGCTCCAGAGTTTTCTTGGCACTCAGTCAATTTTAGTACGATTGAGAAGGAGAGGCGGTAGCTCAGGTATCTGTTTACGTGGATGAAATAATATCGCTTTTGTTTTGGAGAGAGAGAAAGAACTTTATTCTCCCAGAAGTAGAAAGCTCGGGCTCTCTCTTTGCCACGTTTTTGTAGCATTTATGTTTAAAGGGACACAGTGAAGTCAAAATACAAGTTGCTCTATGTCGATTGATTATCATCACGAGAACACAAATATGCCATTCTAACGCGTAGCTTTTCTTAAAATATGGTAGAAAAAATGAAGGGCGGTGCCGCCGCTATTAATTGGCTATGCCACGCAACTTGCACCGGAAGTGGCTAAACTTGCGTGAAAAACTTTGGAACTGCAGTACCATATATAGATCATCTAGTATGCACTGTTTTATTGTGTGCTATTAACCTGGGTACAGCAACGCATTAATTAATATGCTTATTTTCATGTATGGGCAAAAATGGTCGCGAAGACCTTTATCGCGTGACGATTCCCTAGATTGACTTCAGCCGTACGAGTGCATACCAACCTGATGCTGCGACCATATGCCATGCTATAGAGAGAGGAAATCCGCCAGGCCACAGTCGCAACAATTCCCCAGGGATTCCAGGTCTGCGGTACACGAAGCTGCGAGAGAAAACAACAAACAGACCGCGCCGAGAACAATATGTCGTAGCAATGCTTTGTACCCTTCAATTAACGTACACAAAGATAGCGAAATGGCGGTTCTAACGCAATGAATACCGATCGCAACAGCATATCCATTTCTTGAATGCAAGTATTTTGCTGCAATTAAATGCCGAGGCAGCCAGCTGTCTAGACTGCATCGCTGGCCTCCTATAGCTACCAAATCTGTTTTACATTTTCGTTCGTTTGTATTATGGCTGATTCTGATTGTAGGGGTTAACGCGCCGACGCAACGCAGGCGATGAGGCGCGCCGTAGCGGAGGCCTCCGGATTGATTTCGACCACCTGGCGACAACCTGGCGAAATCTCGTACACACGGGGGTTTTTGCTTTTCGCCTCCATCAGAAAAGCGGAAGCCGCGGCCGGGAATCGAACCCGCGACCTCGTGCTCAGCAGCGCCACGCCTTGGCCTCTGAGCCACCGCGGCAGTGTTTGCATTATGGCTGAGCAACCAGCTTGTTTGCAGAACATCGAAGATTGACACTACTAACAGATATATATATTTCAAGCTCGGTGGAAGGTCTGGAACTGGGGTGTAGAGTAGACGTACTCATTTCGTGGTGGAGAAAGAGCCAACGAATTCCGAAAGTCATGTGAAGCTGCGGTAAATTTACGATGATCTTCTAATTTGTCCTCACGGATTGAGTGTACAAGACCTCGCGAAAACAGTCTCGGGGCGGGACAATAAAGAAGGAAACGTACACGTATTAAAAACATTGAGTCGTAACAAACTGGAAGTATAACTCACCGCATTCACCATCCCGCAAGGCTGGCGATCGGTTTACACCCGCTGCGCATACAAACCTTGATCCGGAGAATAAAACGCGCGGCGATGAGCCAAAACAGCTCTGGTAGCTAGAGCAAAAGACAACGACCAAAAAGTAATACACGTCACCGTGACGTCACATTTGTTTTTTGCGTGTAAGGAATGTCGCTCCAGTGAAGCACTCGTGATGTGGCCACCTCGCCGGGCGCAGTTTCTTACAATTTCTTACACCGTGGTGGCGACCGAATCCGCTGCTGTTGGGTTGGAGAAAACTACGCGCTCTTGGAAACGTGGCGTGTTGCGCTCCATAAAGTATTCACGGGCTGCATTGTGTTGCCTGCCTCATCTTGCGGGGGGATTTTGCCATACAAGACATCATAAAGCTCCAACAAAATTTGCCCGAAGGAGCACATACGGAGCGTGAAACTCTGGGGTGCAAAAAAAAAAATTGCGCTGTTGGCTGAAGCTGTTCTTTTTTCCGTGGCCTTCTCCGCGCACACTTAATTCAGGGCAGTTGCGATGAAGGATAAATATAAAGCGCCCGTTCGGAGAAAATTTTCTCCGCGGTAATTAAAGCTGTATCACTATCAACGTATACACAAACCAGCGGCGGTGTCTTCAGACGCGTGGGACGTCGTCTATGTGGCTTCTTCCCTCTGTACAATTTTTACCCCTTCTATGATTGATGCTCTTTTTCCTCCTGCATGCCTGGTTTTGGAATGGTCTCAGGGCGACCATATTTCGATATAAGACGCTCATAAAGCTCTTGAAAATATGTCTTTTCAGCAATGCATTTGTGTTTCGAGATGAAGCCAACCAAAGGGAATCGATGCAAGCTGGCGCTGGCTTTCCCACATGCGCAGTGAAGCATAGCAATGAACGGAGGGAATATGGCTAGCTACAACCCCAATGTATACTCTACACCTTCACCGCCTGCACCCCCTGCCATTTCACGCCCGTCTTCGGGGAAGTGGGTGCGCGCAGGTAGGTTTCACGCGCTCACCGTTGACTTACCCGTTCTGCGGGGGTAGATTTCGATGGAGACGTCTCACGGCCTGATGCGACCGGACTGCTGTCCTCCGTGGTCGAGAGGTTTGGATTGGCGTGCTACAAGACAGGCAACGCTAACCTTAGTTACACATAACCACCATCACGAGAGTTAACCACAGTTAACTGCGGTTTCACCCTCCCTGTTCTGTGGTTTCACGGAACCGTTGTCGACCGCTGTTTACCACTCTCCGACTCTCCGTTAGAGGCGCTGACGACATCTAGCGGTGGTCCCCTCAACTGAACACGTTTGCCCGTGGCCTCCGCGATCTGCTGCCGGCGGCGCGCCGATCGCGGAGGCCACGGTTTGCGATAGAAAATACACAAAAAATGCCGGTTTCCAGGCTTCACATATCAGTAGTGTTAACTCTATGGTTCACATATGCCCTTAAGTAGGGAAAGGCAAGGCATAACATCCTGCAATGGCAAATGTTTCTCTGAAGCTGCATAACACTGAAACGGGCTCATTTTTTTTTCCTTTTCGCGGTTTTCAACAGTTCAGGAAACGAATTGGAATTACTGTGGGGTCAAAAACGGAAAAATGCTTGTGCGCGTGGAGGATAGATCACCTATTACTTCTATCACTCATCTCGATTACCCTTGACCTGTCTGCCATTCCGTGCGTTCCGAGCAAGAATCAGATTATGTGGATTCAACCGATGGAAATACAACCGGTAATAGACACGAAAACACCACATACCGGACTCGAGCAGAGTGACAGCATGTATTCGCTGCTCAAACAGGAATGGGTTACAGCGCTCGGGCGGCTTCCATTTATACCCAAAAGCCGTAACGGTCAAAACAGCCTTCCCTCTACATTTTGCGCACACCACGAGAATAACAGACACACACAACGCTCTTTCCAGAGTTCGTAAGCAGTCGGTAGCCTCGGCGCACGTTGAGTCCGAGAGAGGGGAGAGAGGAGGACTCCGCTGCGATCGCGGGGCCTCTGTGTCCTTGAACGGGTTGCGATTTGCCTCGCCGGGCCGGCAACCATCGAAGTTTGAAGTGCGTCGAAAGCGAAGCGTCTGACCCAAGCTTGTCCCGACGTGAATCGTGAGTCACCGACATGGTGGCGCCTGACTGCTCAAAGGCGCACGCAGTGGCTTCGCCGCACAGCCGAGGAGTAATGCGGGAAAGTACGGCGGCGCGGGTCTATTCGGAACAAGGCCATAACAGGTCTGTCACCTGTTCAAGGACTACAACAGAAATATTGTTGCCGAAAATTTTGCTGGGCGGTACCCAAACTCAAGTAAATGGCGTTCGCGATTCTCCAGCGCTTGTGCCGACTGATGAGTGCGAGCAAGGGCATTGCTCTGGAGGCCGCCCCGCATGCACTAGCTGCACGTTACCATCGTACGTAAATCGGCGTACGCGTCGAACATTTCTTCAAAACCAATATTTGTTTTTTGTACCCAACCATGCAATAGAGGGCACCTGTATCCGTGATCACAGGCGAATGCAACGTCGGCCTCTCGCGCCGTATGTCTAGTCGTTCGCAGCCGCGCTTTCATTCTACGGTTATGCGAAGTACTCGAGGGCAAGCAGGGCGCCGCCACATAACGTGACTGCGATTAATAATATATTTATTGGCGCCACGGCCGAGAATCGGGTTGAAACGGGGCAGTTGACGCACGCTGGTGCTTTTGGGTGAGGATGCACACTCGCCCGCGTGAGCCGGGAACCACTTGATACGGATGGTGTAGCCGCGGTCTTGGAGCTTAAAGGGGCACTGACACAAAATTTTGAAGGCGAGATAGCTTCGGAGATAGATTGGTGGGAACACATTTACATCATCTGCAAAATATCAGCGGCGAATACAGCCTAGAACATATATAAAATCAATTTTAAATTGTGCGAAACGCAACCGAGCAGCCAGCAGAGGACCACGCGCAATCGACATCCCGAGGATATTGTGTAAATAAACAACGTCCAAACACGTCACGAGTTTGTGTTTGCCGCTTCCGCACTGCCGGCGTTTTTCGCCGGCTCGCCCGGCTCGCCGCTCCAATCGGAGGGCCGGAGGGCGGAGCTTCTGCTCTCGAGAACGAACGACCCGATCGTTAGCGGCGGAGGCGCCGTGATTTCGTCAGCTCATCGGGCAGCTGGCCGCGGCCAAAGTTCTACAGCGATTCCAGGCACTCTGTTTCTGTTACTGTTTATTACCATTGGACGCGAAAACGCGCCGGAGGCACGAAAAGCCCACTGAGCTAGCCGCACGGTCGCTGTGCAGGCGGCGGCCACGGCCGCGAAGTGGCCCAGGCCGGCGCAGGTAGCTCGAGTGATAGCTTGTTACCGCTGCACGAAATTGTCCCCAAGTCCCGACCATGGTGGCTTACATGAGAAAGGAGTTAATGATGCGATGGCGGGTTGCATTAAAAATTGTCAGCTGCACCGCTTACGAGAGCGGCACTCGAATATCCGCCGCAGTGCTAAGCCGAACACATCTAGGCGGACCTGTAGGCAGACCGGCCGGCTGCTCCCAGCGCGCGTCTTGCCACCCACCGTCTCGAGCGTCGCGCGTCGTTCTTTAGCCGCGGTAGCATTTGCACTCGTAGCGCCTGCGTCACATCCACGTTCGCTTTTTAATTAAGCGCCTCACGGGATCAGTACGTGGGGGCATTCGCAGAAACTGCCGTCGATGCGGATTCGACAGTGCTACGGTGGCTCTGCTGTGTGATATCCCTCCGACGGTCACGTGGTCAGCTTTGTTCACACAAAATCCACAAAATCCATCGTTTCGCGGCACTCGCTGAAACCGAAACTGCGACTGGCCGCATTGAAAATGCCTCTAATTAAACAACCGTCGCACGCTGAAGCAAATGAGGTTTCTACAGGTTATAAGTAGGTCACTAGCTACTTATCGCAACAAAAAAAAAATTCGCAGCATATCCACGGGGTGAAGGATGATGAGTGGGCGAAGCTCCTGAGGGGAAATCATCGGTAAAACCGTGACTCTTCAGTGAAAGTTCGCCCACTACATCTGTGTCCGAACGTAACGTCTAGAAAGTCTCGCTTAAACCGCGCGTCGGCACCTTGGGGCTGAGCTCGCCTGATGCGTTTTGTAGACGCCTCACGAGCTCTCACTGCATCGGGGTCTGCCTGCCGGTACGCGCGCTTTCTCGCCGCTTCCCGTTCTCTGACGTTTTGGAGATCCTCTTCGCGCCGCAGCCGTGCCGCTTCGCGTACGGCAGGGTCCTCGCGCCGTTGCCGTGACGCTTGGGCCTCTCGTTCTCGAACGCTGGGATCTTGGCGGCGTCGTCGCGCAGACAGACGACACGCTTCGGCCTCCCGCTCTCGTACGGCAGGATCTTGGCGGCGGCGTCGCGCAGCTTCACGGAGCGCTTCTGCCTCGCGGGCTCGCACATCTGCAGCATTATCCATCGGGCGACTCCGAGCGCGCGCCAACAGCGAACGGATTTTATTACAACGCTCCCCGCCATCTAGTAAACAATCCAAGAACTAAACTAGAGGTAGCCACGCCATCTAGTAAACAATCCAAGAACTAAACTAGAGGTGGCTACATACATACGTCGAGGATGGACAGACCCACGCCTTAAGGAGCTTCGTCCCTAAAACAAGATGCAAAATTTTTGTGTCAGTGCCCCTTTAAGCTTGCCGATGATGGCGGCCGCCGGCGCGCACAGTCGCCCCTTTGCAAAGTTGCGCAGGTTGCGCACGGCGTTCCTCGAGACGCTGAGCACGGTGCGACACTCGGTTTCGGAGATCGCCAGAGCGATGGCAACCTCCTCGGCGTCTGTGGCGTCTGTGCACCGCACGCTCGCTGCCGTTGTCTTGGTGCCGGTGGCCGCCGCAACGACCACTGCTGCAAAACCTTCTCGTTGGTGTTCTGATGCGTCTACGTACCGGGCGTGCGGGTCTTGGGCGTGTTGCTCGGCGAGGGCCTCGGCCAGAGCGTGCCGCCGTTCTTGGTTGTACTCAGGGAGCGCGTTCTTCGGGATGGGGTCCACGCGGATGTGGGCCCGCGCCTCCTCGCCGATCTCGAAAGGTTGCCGGCTGGGAGCTCGGGGGTTGTAACCTAGAGACGCCAGGATACTTCGGCCCGTCTTGGTGGTAGAGAGGCGCTCCATTTGTGCGGTGAGCTGCGCCTCGGCTCTTTCCTCTAGGGTGTTATGGACACCGAGCTGCAGGAGCCGAGGCGTATATACTCGTAGTCTCCGTTAAGCCCAGCGCCGTCTTGTAGACCTGTCTGATCAGCTTGCTTATCTTGGTCCTATCGGTGACATGCCAGTTGAGGTAGGCTGCAACGTATGCGATGTGACTTATCACGAACGACTGCACGAGGCGCACGAGACTGCCTGCATGCATGCCCGCCCGTCGTGTCGAGACTCGGTGTACGAGCCGGATGGCGTCCATTGCCTTGGTGGTAAGCTTGTTGATGGTAACCTCTCATTACTATTTGTTGGACGCATTTTAGATGCGAAGCAGCTTATGGGCGCGCCTGTTCCCTCCGCCGTTGTGCGGCGTCCACACCCCCACTGCACATGCGCATCCTCCTCCCTCTACTCTCTTCTCCTTGTCTCATCTCCTCTCCTGATGATGATTGATGATGATGATTCCTATTGGTTTCCCCTTTCAAGTGGGGTGATGACATGTCATCTTACCAAAAAGGACTAATATAACCATGTTTTACACTCTTGGTTTAAAACTAGCGCTGCTTATGGCAGGCCCTAAAGCTTATTAGGCCCGAAATACTTTCTTTTCCCTGTTACAGGTGGTAACTGCCCTAGGCAATATTCCCCTCTCTGCTTTTCGTCCACCAGCATTCTAATCTTCTTTTCGTCCCCTCGACAGCCTTGAAGTTAACTTCCTCTCTGATACCCTTAAATCCTAGGGCTTCTGAAAGCCCAATATTCCCTTCATGTAGATTTGGATGGATACCCTCACATTCTAACACTATGTGCCGCATAGTTTCTGTTTCTTTTCCGCAAACCACACATACCCCATTATTTTGTGAATACTTCCCCACAAAACTCTTAGTTCGCAGGCAACCTGCTATAACCACAAAAAGCAAAGCACTGCCCTGGGAATTATCGTAGAAATTTTCCTTTTTGATGTTCATCTTCTCAGCCCTGTACATCTCTAACGACGTTTTAGCTTCCATTTTTTCCCTCCATTTATTCGTTTCAATCTGCCTTGCCTCTTTTTTGGTTACCTTGGCTGTTTTGGATTCCCCACTGTTCTTTCCGTATTTCATCGTTAGCCGTCTAGTCTTCCTTAACCACTGCGTGTCCACGCTTTTCAAGTATAGGTACCTAAACACCTTAGCTGCCCACCTTCGTTGATCCATTGCCCTCAACCTCATCTCAAAGCATATTTTACTTTGAGCTTCTCTAACTTCAAACGACGCCCAGCCCATATCTCCCTGAACTGCTTCGTTAGTTGTTTTTCCATGCGCGCCTAAGGCCAAACGTCCTACCGTTCTCTGGTCTACTTCAAGGCCTGATAGAACGTCTGATTTTAAGCAGAGTACAGCATTCGCAAACGTGAGGCCCGGAACCATTACTCCTTTCCACATTCCTCTTACTACTTCATATTTGTTATACCCCCACAGAGCTCTATGCTTCATTATAGCTGCGTTTCGCTTTCCCTTAACCTTAAGTTGCTCCTCGTGAGTACTTAAGTAGTTATCCCCTTCGTTTATCCACACTCCCAAATATTTATATTCCTTCACTCTAGGTAATTCACCTTGCTGGATAGACACTACGTCGGTGGTAGCGTCATTGAAAACCATTATTCCTGATTTTTCTGCACTGAAATTTAACCCGAGGTCAGTGGCTTCCTGGCCGCAAATATTTATTAGCCGCTGCATATTGGTTTGGTTATCAGCTACAAGAACAATGTCGTCTGCGTATAACATTCCCGGAATATGCTGTTGTACCACTTCGCCTTGCAGCATATGGGTTAGGCTAAACCCTACTTGACTTTCTTCCAGTTTCTTTCTAACCCTTCCATGTAAAGCATGAACAGTATTGGGCTCAAAGGGCATCCCTGTTCCTCCTCTCCTCTCCGGCATTCCTCCTCTCCTCTCCTCTCCGAAGCTCCTCTCCTCTCCGGGATTGCGCAATAAATGGCAACACCTGCGGCTCCGCGCGGGGTAATGCCAAGCAGCTTAGGGTTAGAGGCGCGACGCAACTTTAGGGTTCATCCACTACAACAGCCCTTGACTTTACATTTCACAGACCATAAGGCGTCCATAATCAAA
>NW_027526295.1:148380126-148550126 GCF_048455015.1 Haemaphysalis longicornis
CGACTACGGACGTCAACGCGGGTGACATCGTGAGTTACTGAAATGCTCTGCATATAAAAACTTTATTGACTGCCTGCAGAGCTTTCGCTGACCGGGCCTAAGTCACCCGCTTGGGGGCGTCGCCGCTGGACCTCTTCGCCCGTTTGGCGGCATCGAAGTTATGCCGCTTCACCACCTCACAGGCCTGCTGGACGGCCCAGAGTTGATCGTCGAGGCTGTTGCTGCACAAGGCAGCGGTCAGCCGCGGCGGGAGAGCTCCGGAGTTAGCACCGTGCGGATCCTTGATACAATCCCAGAGCATGTGGGCTAAGGTGGCCACTTCTTTGCGGGAGACTTTACATGTGTTCGTTATGTAAATTTCCGGATACATTCTGTGATAGTGCGCCGGGGTAGGGTACGTGCGCGTCTGCAGTTGCCTGAGTGCGACCGCCTGTGACCTGTCGAGCTTGTCGCTGATCGGAGGAAGGGTCCGTCGGGCCAAGCGGAAGGCCCTGGTGATTTCATTCGGCTCGACATTCGGTCCTTTGTGCTGTACCACGGACGGTCGTCGCCGGCGCGATTTGTGAGCTCGCGCGCCCTGGCGTGTGCCGTCTCATTGCCGTTACGGTGGTCCGCGGAGACTTCCCCCACATGTGCGGGGAACCACTGGAGCCGTGTTTGTGTTTCAAGCTCTCGGTGGACTTGCCGTCGACTTAGCTCGTGGCGATATCCATCCTTTGGCGAAGGAATGTAAGATGTAACAAAACATTACGGCATCGTACTTGAAACGAGAACTACCCCTCATAAAACGAAACCCTATGGAAATTTAACCCTGCTAGGAAAGTTACCAGTGTTTCGGTGAAAAAAAACAGAACTTCCCATGCTCCGTACAATTACATTTCGCTGAATAGCGCGACATTAAATCGGCTGTGCATTGAAACGTTCGTGAGGCGTGCAAGTGCAACTCGAGCAACCTTCCCGAGTAATATTTGCACCAACATTGATTTGGTGCTCTACAATAAGCCTCCCTTCAATGACACCAGTGTTGTGCGATGGGTATGTAGTAATTCCATGCTCTGATTTTGGATTGAATAGGAAGGGGGATAGCGCGAACGCAGTCCCCCACTACCAAAAATTGCATGCCCCATCTGCCCCAGTTTGGGGGTAGTGGCAGGGGTCAACACCGCCGCAGTGCAATGGCAGCGCCTCGCCCTGGGGGCTCCGCCTGGATGATCACGGATACCCCGGCACCAGGTAAGTATGCCTAAGCAACGGCGCAACAGGGTGCACCCTGAAAGCGACATGCCATGTGGCGCCGGTGGTCTTGAGCCGGCACGTAAAAATTTGATTCTTATACTGACGGATATTCCAAAGACAAGAAGCTTTTTTTAAAACCAAGAGCCAAGTTACCATTTACTTTTATTCTATTCTACTATTTGTCACAATGTATGTGAGAAGTACGTAAAACAAAAGCGGAAAGAGAAAAGACAGACATTTTAGAGACGATACGAGGGAATGCAGCGTCCGTTGACATTCCGTTGACAAATCGCTAGTGGGGCGAGTTTGAAGCATAACTTTTGTGTCGAGTGCAACTTACAATATTCGACAGAAACCCTGGCAGGATTTTAACTGTGCAAGCACGCGGGTGCGTAACTTCTCGGACGTGGGCGACTTACCCACAGACGCGTGAGACAAGCCTACTACTGTAGGTAGACAAGCAGCGTACGTCAGCCATCTACATATTTGTCTATGTTTGTCAGCTATCTACATGTAGTCTACCGAAGCAAAAATGTTTCATGTTAATGAAGTTAGCGCGACTACCTCTCAGAGGTAAGTGAACTTTACTGAATGTACGTTTACCAACCAGCGAAAAGCCACGAGCTGCTCCTCGGCAGTTGGAAAGCTGGGTAATGAAGCAAACGTTAGCAGAATGTGAGCAATTTTGTTTTATTTTCGAACTTTGGTAACGATCGTATCCAGAAAGAAGAAAACGGAGGTAAAAATAAAACAGACGAACAAATAATAGGCTCAAACAACGTGAAGAAAAAAAAAACATGCGTCGGCCGGGAATCGAACCCGGGCCACCCGCGTGGCAGGCGAGTATTCTACCACTGAACCACCGACGCAACTGTACCAGGCACCAGCCAGCTCTGTTTATCAACTACACACTACCATTGACCATCGCATCATTGAAGGGTTTGTTGGCGGTTGCGCAGCTGCTACTGGATTTGCCTGTTGGCAGACTTTGGCAGACTTATTTGTCTGCTTTTTACTATTCAGACTGGTGGTGGTCAATCACCCGGCGAGAAAGCCGTGTTGCTGAGGTAATAATATGGTTTTTACACTGACAGTGGGTAGTATATGTAGTACGGTCTCGAATAGTTTTTAAGCAGCGCAAAGAAAATCGGGCGGTTGTTTGTGGGGTCCAATTTTGATCCTAACTTAAATATAGGAATAACCCGCGCAGTCTCCCAATAACGAGTGGGAAATTTGTCGGTTTCAAGGGGTCTGAAATATTCTAGTACACTATATAAACCGGAACAAAGATCCCCAAACGCCTTCAGTACTGCAGAAGGTATGCCGTCAGGGCCGCAAGAAAATGACGACTCAACTCACTTTAGAGCTTTTGACACAAGACTTTCTGAAACATATCATTCTGAGGTTTTATCATACCCCGGAAACGTTTGAGGCGGGAAGGCTTCACTTTTCTTGCCGAATACTGAACGGAATTGTTGCGCAAAGGCAATAGGAACATAGGAACGTCGGTAATGCTCTCACCCCTCTTGCAACAACAACAACAAAACAACAACAATATAATAATAATAATAATAATAATAATAATAATAATAATAATAATAATAATAATAATAATAATAATAATAATATCTATTCTTGCAGATAGCATGAAAATGTAATACGGTATTCCGCAAAAAAGCTTAAAATAGCTTGAATATATGTTTGGCAAGCAAGCAGTGACTATGGAGCACTGACAATGTCGGGACCAACTCTAGGAACCATGACAACAATTAAAAAACAATACATACAATCAAGGGTAAATAAAAAAAATGAAACGATTGGGGAAAATAAGTGACACAAGCCGTTCTGCATTTTCTGACTTTCCACTCTTCCAGATTGCGAGTCTGATAGATTTATGCGTATAACGACGTATATATATGCATCGCAATTTTTAATGCATCGTCATTTTTTTAACCTTCTAACTTATTACAAGAGCGACAAAGTTTACACGTGTTTAAGTAGTTTACCAGAATAATGTGAGCTCTGAACAGTCGTTTTGTGTGAGAAAGATAAGGAGATTTGCGTAATACCCTTACGGCTCTTTTCTGAAGGCGGAGGACCGTTTGTGTATTTCGGTACGTGGTTGCCGCCCAGACCAGGGCGATATAGTTTAGCAGTGAAGAAAGTGGAGCAAAAGATAAACTTGTGTAGTGATAGTAGGGTAATGAATTCGCATTGTGCCGATCACACGAGCCAGTTTTGAAACTAGATAGTCAATGAACATCCGTCGTCATGTGTTCGGAAGAATATGCTCCAGAGTTTTCTTGGCACTCAGTCAATTTTAGTACGATTGAGAAGGAGAGGCGGTAGCTCAGGTATCTGTTTACGTGGATGAAATAATATCGCTTTTGTTTTGGAGAGAGAGAAAGAACTTTATTCTCCCAGAAGTAGAAAGCTCGGGCTCTCTCTTTGCCACGTTTTTGTAGCATTTATGTTTAAAGGGACACAGTGAAGTCAAAATACAAGTTGCTCTATGTCGATTGATTATCATCACGAGAACACAAATATGCCATTCTAACGCGTAGCTTTTCTTAAAATATGGTAGAAAAAATGAAGGGCGGTGCCGCCGCTATTAATTGGCTATGCCACGCAACTTGCACCGGAAGTGGCTAAACTTGCGTGAAAAACTTTGGAACTGCAGTACCATATATAGATCATCTAGTATGCACTGTTTTATTGTGTGCTATTAACCTGGGTACAGCAACGCATTAATTAATATGCTTATTTTCATGTATGGGCAAAAATGGTCGCGAAGACCTTTATCGCGTGACGATTCCCTAGATTGACTTCAGCCGTACGAGTGCATACCAACCTGATGCTGCGACCATATGCCATGCTATAGAGAGAGGAAATCCGCCAGGCCACAGTCGCAACAATTCCCCAGGGATTCCAGGTCTGCGGTACACGAAGCTGCGAGAGAAAACAACAAACAGACCGCGCCGAGAACAATATGTCGTAGCAATGCTTTGTACCCTTCAATTAACGTACACAAAGATAGCGAAATGGCGGTTCTAACGCAATGAATACCGATCGCAACAGCATATCCATTTCTTGAATGCAAGTATTTTGCTGCAATTAAATGCCGAGGCAGCCAGCTGTCTAGACTGCATCGCTGGCCTCCTATAGCTACCAAATCTGTTTTACATTTTCGTTCGTTTGTATTATGGCTGATTCTGATTGTAGGGGTTAACGCGCCGACGCAACGCAGGCGATGAGGCGCGCCGTAGCGGAGGCCTCCGGATTGATTTCGACCACCTGGCGACAACCTGGCGAAATCTCGTACACACGGGGGTTTTTGCTTTTCGCCTCCATCAGAAAAGCGGAAGCCGCGGCCGGGAATCGAACCCGCGACCTCGTGCTCAGCAGCGCCACGCCTTGGCCTCTGAGCCACCGCGGCAGTGTTTGCATTATGGCTGAGCAACCAGCTTGTTTGCAGAACATCGAAGATTGACACTACTAACAGATATATATATTTCAAGCTCGGTGGAAGGTCTGGAACTGGGGTGTAGAGTAGACGTACTCATTTCGTGGTGGAGAAAGAGCCAACGAATTCCGAAAGTCATGTGAAGCTGCGGTAAATTTACGATGATCTTCTAATTTGTCCTCACGGATTGAGTGTACAAGACCTCGCGAAAACAGTCTCGGGGCGGGACAATAAAGAAGGAAACGTACACGTATTAAAAACATTGAGTCGTAACAAACTGGAAGTATAACTCACCGCATTCACCATCCCGCAAGGCTGGCGATCGGTTTACACCCGCTGCGCATACAAACCTTGATCCGGAGAATAAAACGCGCGGCGATGAGCCAAAACAGCTCTGGTAGCTAGAGCAAAAGACAACGACCAAAAAGTAATACACGTCACCGTGACGTCACATTTGTTTTTTGCGTGTAAGGAATGTCGCTCCAGTGAAGCACTCGTGATGTGGCCACCTCGCCGGGCGCAGTTTCTTACAATTTCTTACACCGTGGTGGCGACCGAATCCGCTGCTGTTGGGTTGGAGAAAACTACGCGCTCTTGGAAACGTGGCGTGTTGCGCTCCATAAAGTATTCACGGGCTGCATTGTGTTGCCTGCCTCATCTTGCGGGGGGATTTTGCCATACAAGACATCATAAAGCTCCAACAAAATTTGCCCGAAGGAGCACATACGGAGCGTGAAACTCTGGGGTGCAAAAAAAAAAAATTGCGCTGTTGGCTGAAGCTGTTCTTTTTTCCGTGGCCTTCTCCGCGCACACTTAATTCAGGGCAGTTGCGATGAAGGATAAATATAAAGCGCCCGTTCGGAGAAAATTTTCTCCGCGGTAATTAAAGCTGTATCACTATCAACGTATACACAAACCAGCGGCGGTGTCTTCAGACGCGTGGGACGTCGTCTATGTGGCTTCTTCCCTCTGTACAATTTTTACCCCTTCTATGATTGATGCTCTTTTTCCTCCTGCATGCCTGGTTTTGGAATGGTCTCAGGGCGACCATATTTCGATATAAGACGCTCATAAAGCTCTTGAAAATATGTCTTTTCAGCAATGCATTTGTGTTTCGAGATGAAGCCAACCAAAGGGAATCGATGCAAGCTGGCGCTGGCTTTCCCACATGCGCAGTGAAGCATAGCAATGAACGGAGGGAATATGGCTAGCTACAACCCCAATGTATACTCTACACCTTCACCGCCTGCACCCCCTGCCATTTCACGCCCGTCTTCGGGGAAGTGGGTGCGCGCAGGTAGGTTTCACGCGCTCACCGTTGACTTACCCGTTCTGCGGGGGTAGATTTCGATGGAGACGTCTCACGGCCTGATGCGACCGGACTGCTGTCCTCCGTGGTCGAGAGGTTTGGATTGGCGTGCTACAAGACAGGCAACGCTAACCTTAGTTACACATAACCACCATCACGAGAGTTAACCACAGTTAACTGCGGTTTCACCCTCCCTGTTCTGTGGTTTCACGGAACCGTTGTCGACCGCTGTTTACCACTCTCCGACTCTCCGTTAGAGGCGCTGACGACATCTAGCGGTGGTCCCCTCAACTGAACACGTTTGCCCGTGGCCTCCGCGATCTGCTGCCGGCGGCGCGCCGATCGCGGAGGCCACGGTTTGCGATAGAAAATACACAAAAAATGCCGGTTTCCAGGCTTCACATATCAGTAGTGTTAACTCTATGGTTCACATATGCCCTTAAGTAGGGAAAGGCAAGGCATAACATCCTGCAATGGCAAATGTTTCTCTGAAGCTGCATAACACTGAAACGGGCTCATTTTTTTTTCCTTTTCGCGGTTTTCAACAGTTCAGGAAACGAATTGGAATTACTGTGGGGTCAAAAACGGAAAAATGCTTGTGCGCGTGGAGGATAGATCACCTATTACTTCTATCACTCATCTCGATTACCCTTGACCTGTCTGCCATTCCGTGCGTTCCGAGCAAGAATCAGATTATGTGGATTCAACCGATGGAAATACAACCGGTAATAGACACGAAAACACCACATACCGGACTCGAGCAGAGTGACAGCATGTATTCGCTGCTCAAACAGGAATGGGTTACAGCGCTCGGGCGGCTTCCATTTATACCCAAAAGCCGTAACGGTCAAAACAGCCTTCCCTCTACATTTTGCGCACACCACGAGAATAACAGACACACACAACGCTCTTTCCAGAGTTCGTAAGCAGTCGGTAGCCTCGGCGCACGTTGAGTCCGAGAGAGGGGAGAGAGGAGGACTCCGCTGCGATCGCGGGGCCTCTGTGTCCTTGAACGGGTTGCGATTTGCCTCGCCGGGCCGGCAACCATCGAAGTTTGAAGTGCGTCGAAAGCGAAGCGTCTGACCCAAGCTTGTCCCGACGTGAATCGTGAGTCACCGACATGGTGGCGCCTGACTGCTCAAAGGCGCACGCAGTGGCTTCGCCGCACAGCCGAGGAGTAATGCGGGAAAGTACGGCGGCGCGGGTCTATTCGGAACAAGGCCATAACAGGTCTGTCACCTGTTCAAGGACTACAACAGAAATATTGTTGCCGAAAATTTTGCTGGGCGGTACCCAAACTCAAGTAAATGGCGTTCGCGATTCTCCAGCGCTTGTGCCGACTGATGAGTGCGAGCAAGGGCATTGCTCTGGAGGCCGCCCCGCATGCACTAGCTGCACGTTACCATCGTACGTAAATCGGCGTACGCGTCGAACATTTCTTCAAAACCAATATTTGTTTTTTGTACCCAACCATGCAATAGAGGGCACCTGTATCCGTGATCACAGGCGAATGCAACGTCGGCCTCTCGCGCCGTATGTCTAGTCGTTCGCAGCCGCGCTTTCATTCTACGGTTATGCGAAGTACTCGAGGGCAAGCAGGGCGCCGCCACATAACGTGACTGCGATTAATAATATATTTATTGGCGCCACGGCCGAGAATCGGGTTGAAACGGGGCAGTTGACGCACGCTGGTGCTTTTGGGTGAGGATGCACACTCGCCCGCGTGAGCCGGGAACCACTTGATACGGATGGTGTAGCCGCGGTCTTGGAGCTTAAAGGGGCACTGACACAAAATTTTGAAGGCGAGATAGCTTCGGAGATAGATTGGTGGGAACACATTTACATCATCTGCAAAATATCAGCGGCGAATACAGCCTAGAACATATATAAAATCAATTTTAAATTGTGCGAAACGCAACCGAGCAGCCAGCAGAGGACCACGCGCAATCGACATCCCGAGGATATTGTGTAAATAAACAACGTCCAAACACGTCACGAGTTTGTGTTTGCCGCTTCCGCACTGCCGGCGTTTTTCGCCGGCTCGCCCGGCTCGCCGCTCCAATCGGAGGGCCGGAGGGCGGAGCTTCTGCTCTCGAGAACGAACGACCCGATCGTTAGCGGCGGAGGCGCCGTGATTTCGTCAGCTCATCGGGCAGCTGGCCGCGGCCAAAGTTCTACAGCGATTCCAGGCACTCTGTTTCTGTTACTGTTTATTACCATTGGACGCGAAAACGCGCCGGAGGCACGAAAAGCCCACTGAGCTAGCCGCACGGTCGCTGTGCAGGCGGCGGCCACGGCCGCGAAGTGGCCCAGGCCGGCGCAGGTAGCTCGAGTGATAGCTTGTTACCGCTGCACGAAATTGTCCCCAAGTCCCGACCATGGTGGCTTACATGAGAAAGGAGTTAATGATGCGATGGCGGGTTGCATTAAAAATTGTCAGCTGCACCGCTTACGAGAGCGGCACTCGAATATCCGCCGCAGTGCTAAGCCGAACACATCTAGGCGGACCTGTAGGCAGACCGGCCGGCTGCTCCCAGCGCGCGTCTTGCCACCCACCGTCTCGAGCGTCGCGCGTCGTTCTTTAGCCGCGGTAGCATTTGCACTCGTAGCGCCTGCGTCACATCCACGTTCGCTTTTTAATTAAGCGCCTCACGGGATCAGTACGTGGGGGCATTCGCAGAAACTGCCGTCGATGCGGATTCGACAGTGCTACGGTGGCTCTGCTGTGTGATATCCCTCCGACGGTCACGTGGTCAGCTTTGTTCACACAAAATCCACAAAATCCATCGTTTCGCGGCACTCGCTGAAACCGAAACTGCGACTGGCCGCATTGAAAATGCCTCTAATTAAACAACCGTCGCACGCTGAAGCAAATGAGGTTTCTACAGGTTATAAGTAGGTCACTAGCTACTTATCGCAACAAAAAAAAAATTCGCAGCATATCCACGGGGTGAAGGATGATGAGTGGGCGAAGCTCCTGAGGGGAAATCATCGGTAAAACCGTGACTCTTCAGTGAAAGTTCGCCCACTACATCTGTGTCCGAACGTAACGTCTAGAAAGTCTCGCTTAAACCGCGCGTCGGCACCTTGGGGCTGAGCTCGCCTGATGCGTTTTGTAGACGCCTCACGAGCTCTCACTGCATCGGGGTCTGCCTGCCGGTACGCGCGCTTTCTCGCCGCTTCCCGTTCTCTGACGTTTTGGAGATCCTCTTCGCGCCGCAGCCGTGCCGCTTCGCGTACGGCAGGGTCCTCGCGCCGTTGCCGTGACGCTTGGGCCTCTCGTTCTCGAACGCTGGGATCTTGGCGGCGTCGTCGCGCAGACAGACGACACGCTTCGGCCTCCCGCTCTCGTACGGCAGGATCTTGGCGGCGGCGTCGCGCAGCTTCACGGAGCGCTTCTGCCTCGCGGGCTCGCACATCTGCAGCATTATCCATCGGGCGACTCCGAGCGCGCGCCAACAGCGAACGGATTTTATTACAACGCTCCCCGCCATCTAGTAAACAATCCAAGAACTAAACTAGAGGTAGCCACGCCATCTAGTAAACAATCCAAGAACTAAACTAGAGGTGGCTACATACATACGTCGAGGATGGACAGACCCACGCCTTAAGGAGCTTCGTCCCTAAAACAAGATGCAAAATTTTTGTGTCAGTGCCCCTTTAAGCTTGCCGATGATGGCGGCCGCCGGCGCGCACAGTCGCCCCTTTGCAAAGTTGCGCAGGTTGCGCACGGCGTTCCTCGAGACGCTGAGCACGGTGCGACACTCGGTTTCGGAGATCGCCAGAGCGATGGCAACCTCCTCGGCGTCTGTGGCGTCTGTGCACCGCACGCTCGCTGCCGTTGTCTTGGTGCCGGTGGCCGCCGCAACGACCACTGCTGCAAAACCTTCTCGTTGGTGTTCTGATGCGTCTACGTACCGGGCGTGCGGGTCTTGGGCGTGTTGCTCGGCGAGGGCCTCGGCCAGAGCGTGCCGCCGTTCTTGGTTGTACTCAGGGAGCGCGTTCTTCGGGATGGGGTCCACGCGGATGTGGGCCCGCGCCTCCTCGCCGATCTCGAAAGGTTGCCGGCTGGGAGCTCGGGGGTTGTAACCTAGAGACGCCAGGATACTTCGGCCCGTCTTGGTGGTAGAGAGGCGCTCCATTTGTGCGGTGAGCTGCGCCTCGGCTCTTTCCTCTAGGGTGTTATGGACACCGAGCTGCAGGAGCCGAGGCGTATATACTCGTAGTCTCCGTTAAGCCCAGCGCCGTCTTGTAGACCTGTCTGATCAGCTTGCTTATCTTGGTCCTATCGGTGACATGCCAGTTGAGGTAGGCTGCAACGTATGCGATGTGACTTATCACGAACGACTGCACGAGGCGCACGAGACTGCCTGCATGCATGCCCGCCCGTCGTGTCGAGACTCGGTGTACGAGCCGGATGGCGTCCATTGCCTTGGTGGTAAGCTTGTTGATGGTAACCTCTCATTACTATTTGTTGGACGCATTTTAGATGCGAAGCAGCTTATGGGCGCGCCTGTTCCCTCCGCCGTTGTGCGGCGTCCACACCCCCACTGCACATGCGCATCCTCCTCCCTCTACTCTCTTCTCCTTGTCTCATCTCCTCTCCTGATGATGATTGATGATGATGATTCCTATTGGTTTCCCCTTTCAAGTGGGGTGATGACATGTCATCTTACCAAAAAGGACTAATATAACCATGTTTTACACTCTTGGTTTAAAACTAGCGCTGCTTATGGCAGGCCCTAAAGCTTATTAGGCCCGAAATACTTTCTTTTCCCTGTTACAGGTGGTAACTGCCCTAGGCAATATTCCCCTCTCTGCTTTTCGTCCACCAGCATTCTAATCTTCTTTTCGTCCCCTCGACAGCCTTGAAGTTAACTTCCTCTCTGATACCCTTAAATCCTAGGGCTTCTGAAAGCCCAATATTCCCTTCATGTAGATTTGGATGGATACCCTCACATTCTAACACTATGTGCCGCATAGTTTCTGTTTCTTTTCCGCAAACCACACATACCCCATTATTTTGTGAATACTTCCCCACAAAACTCTTAGTTCGCAGGCAACCTGCTATAACCACAAAAAGCAAAGCACTGCCCTGGGAATTATCGTAGAAATTTTCCTTTTTGATGTTCATCTTCTCAGCCCTGTACATCTCTAACGACGTTTTAGCTTCCATTTTTTCCCTCCATTTATTCGTTTCAATCTGCCTTGCCTCTTTTTTGGTTACCTTGGCTGTTTTGGATTCCCCACTGTTCTTTCCGTATTTCATCGTTAGCCGTCTAGTCTTCCTTAACCACTGCGTGTCCACGCTTTTCAAGTATAGGTACCTAAACACCTTAGCTGCCCACCTTCGTTGATCCATTGCCCTCAACCTCATCTCAAAGCATATTTTACTTTGAGCTTCTCTAACTTCAAACGACGCCCAGCCCATATCTCCCTGAACTGCTTCGTTAGTTGTTTTTCCATGCGCGCCTAAGGCCAAACGTCCTACCGTTCTCTGGTCTACTTCAAGGCCTGATAGAACGTCTGATTTTAAGCAGAGTACAGCATTCGCAAACGTGAGGCCCGGAACCATTACTCCTTTCCACATTCCTCTTACTACTTCATATTTGTTATACCCCCACAGAGCTCTATGCTTCATTATAGCTGCGTTTCGCTTTCCCTTAACCTTAAGTTGCTCCTCGTGAGTACTTAAGTAGTTATCCCCTTCGTTTATCCACACTCCCAAATATTTATATTCCTTCACTCTAGGTAATTCACCTTGCTGGATAGACACTACGTCGGTGGTAGCGTCATTGAAAACCATTATTCCTGATTTTTCTGCACTGAAATTTAACCCGAGGTCAGTGGCTTCCTGGCCGCAAATATTTATTAGCCGCTGCATATTGGTTTGGTTATCAGCTACAAGAACAATGTCGTCTGCGTATAACATTCCCGGAATATGCTGTTGTACCACTTCGCCTTGCAGCATATGGGTTAGGCTAAACCCTACTTGACTTTCTTCCAGTTTCTTTTCTAACCCTTCCATGTAAAGCATGAACAGTATTGGGCTCAAAGGGCATCCCTGTTCCTCCTCTCCTCTCCGGCATTCCTCCTCTCCTCTCCTCTCCGAAGCTCCTCTCCTCTCCGGGATTGCGCAATAAATGGCAACACCTGCGGCTCCGCGCGGGGTAATGCCAAGCAGCTTAGGGTTAGAGGCGCGACGCAACTTTAGGGTTCATCCACTACAACAGCCCTTGACTTTACATTTCACAGACCATAAGGCGTCCATAATCAAAGCGAAACGCCAACCACAGCTCGACGTCACCTACGTTGAAGATGATGATAATGCCTAAATAAAGACAAACTCATACCACGTACAAACGTCTCTCTCTATTTAATGCCTCTCCACTCTAACACCCCCCTCCAATAAAATTTCATCATCTTCCCGCAGGGGAACCCTGAGTAGTATGCGAAGCAGCCATGGGGTCAACGCAACTTCCCATTTCGTAGTTCCGGTAAGTGAAAAGTTTGGTAGTTACCATGGAAACCAAATGGAAAATATAACGGTAGCTACGAACCTCAGCTTAACGGAAACGACGAACTGAAAACTAATGGGAACTTGAGTCGACCCCATGGCTGCTTCGCATACTACTCAAGGTTCCCCTACGGGAAAATGGCGAAATTTTTTTAACCTGAAAAATAGAATACAGTTTGTAGAAATTAATACGCACCCCGTAACGTCGGGGGTGCCTCAGAATATAAGTTAAGTTTACTGCTTTACTGATTATCTTATTGATTTAGTAGAAGTCAGTGATGTTACAATCAAATTGTTTGCCGCCGATTGTGTAGTCTTTAAAGAAATCTAATTCATAGAAGATCATATCGTACTACAAAATACTCTTAGGGCGATTGATGATTGGCGTTATCGCTTAATGCTAAACAATGAAAAAACCGTACTTCTGCGACCCACACAAAATTTGCATCCCAGTATCTTCTCTTATTCTCTTCGAATCAATTGCATCACTGAAGTACATAAATACAAGTATCGTGGCGTTACCAAAGCTTCAAAGCTAATTTGGTGGGAGTATATATGAGATATTTGCACGCCGTCTTTTAGTATAGGCTCTGGTTTCTTAAGCGAAAGCTTGAAAATGCTCTTATGAATGCTGAACTAATGGCGTACAATGCATGTGTTCGAGCGAAATTGGAGTATGCTTCAGTCGTTTGGGTCCCATATAGTAATACAGACGTATTGCACTTAACAAAGGTGCAAGGGAAAGCTGTTAGATTTATTTTCGGAAAGTATAGCATATTTCTACTTTTTATAGAACAAAACAATATTCGTACCTTGGAAGTTCGCAGAAAAGTTAGGCGGCTGGTTGCTACTTCTGCTTGATTGCTTATCAGGTAAAATGAAAACTCTCCCCGGCTACGTTAAATAACTCACAACTAGGACCCACCAGGCACGCCAACGAATTTTCATTGACATGTATCTTCCTTCAAAAAGATGCCTTCAAAAACAGTTTTTCTTCCCAGGACTGTGCCAGAGTGGAATTGTTTACCCCTAGATTTTTTATAGCAAAAGCTTTTGCAGATGCTTGGGCATATCTCGTTCTTACTCGATTACGTGTTATGTCGTTTCGATCTTATTTATTTGTAAAATTATATAAAAAAGTGTTCCACGAGATGTTTCATGCATATTTATCCCCTGTATTCCTCTTTATTCTTTGTGGTATTATATTATGTTACAATGTTATATGTAGCCCATCTTGCTCTGGTGAAATGTTTGACTTGCAGTATCCGTAAATAAATAAATAAAGCACTAGACGGCGGAAGCGCCACTGCAGAGCAACGAGTAAACGTCGAAGCTTCCTGCCGCCATCGAATTTGTAGTGGAACACGGCGGATTCCGAATGGCATCCCCTCATTCCAGTCAAATGACGTTAGGTTTGAAACGCTAGTGTAGCGCGAGTATAAGAAAAGGGCTTCTTAGGTGAAGTTAAAACCGAAACAGCCAATTCCAGCCGCCACCTACAAAAAAAAAGGGGGGGGGGGGGAGGCTGGGGAGAAACCAGCCGGAGACTACGACAAGGTCAGTGGGACCACTCATCAGGTTGTAGCCACCTACGACCCCCTCCCCCCAGAAAAAAAAAAAAAAAAAAACAGAGCAATACATGACGACGTTTCGAAGAACGAGAAGGTCAGTTCGATGACTTTGCCTAGTACGGGATCACATAGAGCGAGATACCTTTTGTGGCTAGCTCACCTATGACAAATTGGCTGTGACGAGTGGCCTGTTTCCCTGACATACATATAAGGCACTTGCTGTTGTCCTGTCAAAGCGCTATTTCGCGACAGGGTAGCATATAACCGCTGCAGTTACGCATCGGGCACCGCTGTATAAGTAGGAGTGCGTGCTATACTTTCACACTTTATTACGTGGTTGGGTTAGTCATACCTACGGTACATTTTTAGAGATGTCGCACAGACAAGCAATGTGGTGAGACCAAGATTGATTAGTAGTAAGAGCAACCCAACAATATAGCCCACTCCTTCTTTCAAAAACAACGTTAAAAGAATTTAGGTAAACGAAGGAGACTTGTCGTTCGTAGAGGGATTCGTGGATCGCTCGAATTAACGCCCACTTTCAAAGTACACACCAGCCACAGAATGTATGGCATAAGTCGTTAAGGGCATAACTTGAAGTGAGTCAGTGTCATGCAAGGCACGTTGAGAGCCAACACGCAGAGGATTGCCGCAGTCGTCAGAGCGCTCCCACCCCTATTCAATGTATAATCGTCCGGGTAGCGCTGCAATAGATGGGAACAAAAAAAAAAATGCCGTGCAGTCATTGTAAGGACATTTATTGGTACACAGAGTAATTTATGAACAGTTGGTACTCTGGCTTATGCGGCTGATATCAACGCGTAGATTCGGAGCGCGAAAGGATCCAGGGAACATAAGGCGCGGCGTCATTTCCTTCTGAGAACGGCCTCCGGGGAAGCCGCGGCAATGCCGAAGCCGACCTGGTCGAGCAGCACCTCCTCGAGCGTGATGTGTCCGGTCTCGGGCAGGAAGAAGGTGACCAGCAGCGCCCCAGCGAACGTGACGGAGCTGAAGAACCAGCCCATTCCGGGCAGGCCCAGGGCGTCGCGGACGTTGTCCGAGAAGTACGTCACAGCCATGGTGAAGATCCAGTTGGAGGCGCAACAGGCGGAGAGCAGGATGCCGCTGCCCCGCAGCGGCACCAGCTCGGCGTTCAGCAGCCACACCACGGGGCCCAGGCCGATCGAGAAACCTGCGCCAGAAATCCGCTTGGTCGCCACGATGTTGCAAGAAGCGACAGGCCTCTCTTGGTCGCCGTCTGTGGCTTTTGTAGCGTGAGCTACACTGGCCGAGGTTGAATAGTTCCCGCGGACCTTAAAGGGACACTGAAGTGACTTCCTCAAGCTCCCGTTTTTGCTTGCACTGCGTAGACTGGCTCAAACTATCACACTTTTCATCGTTTGTCCGGTTGACAAGTCGGTAATTATTTTACAAAGCGCGAAAGAAGAAGAACTACCATGCGCGGTTTGCGGCGGCCGCACCAGCTAAAGGCTGTGACGACGGGAGGAGAGGCACCGTGATTGGACGATGTCCACGGTTAGCATTCAAACAAGTTGCGGTTTCGGTTCTGCAAAACAACGTGCTTGACATCCGACGGCATCGTTGGATGGGCATTCTCGATATCTCAGTAATCGTCGTATACCGCGCTTCTGCCATGTTGTCGGCTGTAAAATGCCTGAGATAAGCCTCCCAGGACGGCTTGGAATCGTAGCAATCACTAGCATAGGCCTATGCTCCGTCATAACCGGCTGCGGGAAACCAGCGGCCTTGAGGCGAGATAGCTGTGCAGCGAAACTTTTATGCATAGAATGAGAGCAGGATTTCATGAGCGATGATCACGAGGGAGGGGATCGCGCTCGTCCCGTCCTTCCTGTGTGTGTTGTCTTTTTCGCGCAAAGCCCGTGTTTATTCACCAAGATGCACCAACTCGCCCAACAAGTTCTTCTAAACCTCACTTCTTAAAGATCGGAGTGACAAGGATTCCTGGGCCAAGGAAATTCGCTGTAAATGGAAACCTTTGCTTGGAGATTTGAACCTTCAGTAAATGCGCACTTTTGAGACACAGTCATCCAAAACCAAAACCGCAAATAAAAAAGTAAGAAAATGTCCACAAGATCTAATGGCGCGGTCTTGAGTGCTCAAAGCCCAGTAAACTCGGGCTGCGTGAGGTGTCATCTAGATTTCGTCCATCCGCCTTGCCGTTAAAAAAAAATGCCTCCAACGGATTTAACTCCGTTTCCACGCCAAAATCACTGAAGCCAGCGCCACCTCTCGCCGCCGAGTGCCGCCTTCGCGTTAAAAAAAGAAAAAGGAACAGAAGAAGCGTGAGTCACACCCGCATGCAGCAACCCGTCGCACGGCACCGATGGGGATATGTCTCCCCGGTATGTATATGCGTGATAAAGAGAGGCGCGATCGCCAGCGCAAGGTTTTCTTAAGCGTGATTTTAAATGCAGAGCATTTCTTTAACTCACGATGTCACCCGTTCTAGGCGCCCGTAGTAGTCCGCATCGCTCGCAGGTGCGCCCTCTCCCCCGCTCCTCCTCGCCTGCTCACCGCTCGCATCGCGCGCTCTCTCCGCGGTCGGTTCGCGCCCAACAGGTGGCGGCGCGCGCGTCGCGGGATCAACAACATCTGTGGCGTGATCGTGACGTCAGCATCGCACGCGCGTGGCGTGATCGTGGCTTGATAAAGGCGGGTGTCGGCGAGGCTGGAACGCACTCATCGCCGCGCTCTCTCGTCAGCAGTTGCCGTCGTCAAGTCTCCGTTGCACGAGATGGAATCAAGACCTTCAACCAGTGGTGCTACGCAATGGAACAATAACGTAACGCAAACTACTTAACGTCGTGCGCCCCCGGAAATGCTCTGCATTTGATCGTGCCCCTCGCGAGGGGGATGTTTTTAACGCATGTACAACCACGTAGACGGCTGGTAACAGTACAATGTCTGTGCACAGGAGCGCTGCGACTGCTTGGAATAATCGGCAACCGAAAGGAAAAGCATGCCACGTTTCTTCAGCCTTCCTACTTACGCTCCTGCAGATCGCCTTAAACGAATCAGGTACGCTATACTCTTTATAAATGGTAGTTATAAATAGCCTTTTTTTCTTATTTTTTCTCGTGGGTTTTCTTAAACGCATACAATCCTGCATCACGCGTAACAGAAAGCGAATGTGGGTTTTCTCGACCCGCGTTACGCTCAGAAGGTAGAGAAAAACGCGTCACGTGGTGCTTAAAAAGAAGTTTGCGACACCAAGCAGCGTGTTTCACGCTTACTACGCGTGACCAATTTTATTTAGAGTGTATAGCAAATGAAGAGAGTGTGCCAAAACATCACACGTGTAACAAAGGATCACCTGTCGCGATGGTCATGCCGGCAAATAATTCGAGGGGAAGATGAAAGGAAGAGAGGTTCCATTGCTGTCGATACGCACCACGGTGGGCGGAAGTGCCACATGTTGAGTAAGCAGAAGGTCCGTGAGTGGGGCGAGGACGTAGTTGCTCTCCGAAAAGGTAAGTAGCGGTTTGCGAGGAGAAACGAATGAACTGCACTCTTAGAAAAATTCCCCCGCATTTCCCCGAGGGGGAGAATGTGAAAGTGCGAATGCACGGTTGTCGGCCCGCTTGCGGCGCTTGCGCTCGGCCCCCGCAGCCCACCGCCTCGCCGCCTTCTCTTCCATCTCTTCCATCGGGTTTGTAGTATCACGTGTACACCACGCAGTTATCAAGCCGCTATAACGCCGCTGAGTCGCCAACGCACGCCGCTGACGACGTAGTTTGAATGCGCTAAAGATATAAGGTGCGTCACTAACACTGATATCACCGTCGCGTCCGTGGCTTGGTCGGTAGAGCGTCGCGCTGCGGCCGCAAAGTCCTCGGATCGAAACCTGGCGCCGGATGCTGTTTCTTTTTTAAATATAGAGGAGCACTGCGGACGCCGCCGCAGCCGACGCCGCCGCCGCCGGCGGTGGATGGTTTGGGGTCGCTTATAAAGTGCATTCGCACTTAAAAAAGGGCAGAAAAAGGGAGAATAATGCTGGTTTTCTCCCTCAGCCCAGCGAGTTACTCCCTTTAGCTCATGACACGTAGCGCCCTCTGTACTGCCCCTACGAAACGCGTACAAGGGGAGCGGAGGCCACGAGGGGAGCATACATTCTCCCCTGTCGTCTGCGATTTGCCGTCGGCGCCGCCGCCGATAACGAAACTGTTCTTCGTTGCACAACGGCTTTCGCCGATCGGGCGTACGCGATTATTCTGTGCAACATCGCCCCTGCATTGTGGTGCTTCGTTGTCCTCTCACTGTTTTTTTTTATCACCATGTACTCGCCACGCAAACGCACGCTTCTGCAGCCGTGTGTTTCGCGCACATTTCGTGGTAGCCGCTGCATGCTTGCTGGGTACGACTCGCCTGCGCCCAGTTCAACGTCACCACCGCATTTGTGGACGCTTTCTACTCACTCCTAAGGGTAAAAGAGGGCAGCGATTACACTAAACTGCCCCGTTCTTCATCAACGAGGACGGACAGCAGCATATGCTTTAAGAATTAAGATGGCTTTAAGAATTCTTTTTTTCCTTATAGCATAGAAGTGTGGAATAGACTTCCAGAGTACGCTGTTACTAGTTCAAATGTCAAAGCGTTTGAGTGTTCGCTAGAATTGTACTACCGGCAGCACGAAACATAATGTCTGCTTTGTCATTGTGTATTGTTTTTTTTTGTTGTTTTGTTTGTATTCCTCCCTGTAATGACCCTCAAGTGAGGGTTACAGTATCAATAAATAAATAAATAAATATTGATGCATCATTGACCAACAACAGAAAGACCCCTGCAGTAGCCTCGGTAGCATTTTGGCTGGCGTCTTTGAATGGTTGCCAGACCAGCGGTGCGTTCTTGCAATGTCACCACTCAAACATGCCCGCCGTACCGTTTTGTTACACGTTTTTTTTTTTCGCCTTTGAGCTATTCTACTACTTCTTACAAAACCTGAAAATAATAAAAGGTTGCAATTGCACGAGTTACATTTGAGGAAACAACAAAACACCGCCGAGGCTCACGCATTGCTGTGGGTTATTCGAAACAAACAACAAGCTCATTGTTCCTATTTGCACGCTCTGCAATCAGTGGTATAGATAATTTGTGGCCGTTAAAGTTGTAGTCGTGCTTTGTGCTTTGCGGACACATGAATAGTGTAATACGTGTTGTGTAGTGTGTATGTATACGTGTATTATGCGTGCGCTGTTGTCTACTGCATCTATGTGCGTTGACAATGCCTTCAACGAAGTGTATGTTGCTGTGCTATGTTTCTTCCCAATTTGTGCCCGCTAGCCTGCGGCCTCTGTAATCCATAGAAGAAACGCCCTGATTACAGTGCTCTAGAAGTTTCTAGACTCTAGAGCACTGTACCTTGATGTAAGCGCCCACTGATAGTGATGCTTAGTAGCTGCCCCTCCTCCTCCCCAACCATTTTTTTTTCGTCATCAATCGGTCATTTTTAAACGTTTACGATTCGCGCTCGCTAGATGGCGAGCAGTGTCATCTCTCTGCTCGGAAGCAGAAGCGCCAACAACGGGGGGGGGGGGGGGGGGGGGCAGTAAGGCTCGTGCCCCCCCCCCCCCCCCCCCGGACGGCTTTACGGGGGGGCAGAGCCCCCTCCGGCCCCAGTGAGGATTTTTTAAGGGCTTGGCTCGGCTCTGCGCCCGTCGACATCGGACTGTTGGCCGTCCTGTTTGGCAACTATTGTTTACAATAAAGGTTGGGATCTTCAAAGACAGTTACGTCCTCCCGATGGGCAGGGGGAAACGCAGGGCCGTGTCGCTTTTCTTCACGGTGAGTTAGGCGTTATCAGTGTGCGGATTGTTGACAATGTAGCGCTGCGCTTGGCTATGGTGGCTAGAAGGGTAGTCCTTCTAGCAACCATAGCCAAGCAGCACGCCAGCGAAGCGACAAACAAAGACCTTCGATAAGATCTCCTATCCAAAGTTACTCATTAAAATCACGGACCTTCTAAAAAATTCCCAGCTCTGTAATTGGGTTAGTTCGTTTGTCACGGGTCGTAAGGAATATGTATTATACAAAGAAACTACTTCAGAAGTTTTGAATGTGTGCTCTGGCGTACCACAAGGTTCAGTACTGGGCCCGTTACTATTCCTGATCTTTATAATTGATGTTGTAGACCAATGTGACGTCAATAAAAGACTGTACGCAGATGACTGTGTTATATACTCCGAAATTAAGTCCCCCAGCGACCAACTAAAACTAAACACCGACCTAGGTAAAATAATGCAATGGTGCAATACCTGGCAGATGTCCGTAAATTATAATAAATGTGCCATTATGTCTGTCACTAACAAAAAACACCCTCTTCTTTTTAACTACACCGCCGATGGTAATACATTAACACGGGTCAAAGATTTCAAATACCTCGGTCTTATCATATCCGATGACCTCCATTGGGACAAACATATTGATACCATATCCAGCAAAGCAATGTCGGCACTTTATTATTTAAAACGATCATTACGTAATGCTTCAAGTGACACTAAGCTCCTGGCATATAAAACCCTTATTCTTCCAATTCTGGACTACGCAAATATCATCTGGGATCCTTACACTGCTGTTAATCTTCGCAAAGTAGAAAGGGTACACAATAAGGAAGTGAGGTTCATCTTCAACAGCTATGGAATAACATCGGTTTCTCAGTTAGTTGCCAGAGCAAGCTTAAAACAAATTTCGGCGCGAAATCGTATTTGTCGATTGCTTTTCATGTTTAAACTAGTGAAAAGGAGGCTCCTCTGCAGAACATCGGGCTATGTTGAGTTTTCCTCACGGTACGCAACAAGGCAACGACATGCGTTCAGTTTAGTACCATTTAAGAACCGAAACAATGTATTTAAGTACTCCTTTATTCCTCGGACCATAATAGACTGGAATGACCTAAACGCACACGTAGTTACAGAAAATGACATTGACAGATTCCAGATTCATCTTGAAAGTTGAAATTGCTGCTGTCAAAGTGTATCACTGCTTCAATTTTGTCCTATTGGTTACAGTGTTGCGGAATGGGCGTCCCCATTCCATTCCAATTCCATTCCGGGGAATTACAAGTTGGCTAAATTCCATTCCTTTCAATTCCTCGGAATGCCGGAACATCGCCCATTCCCACTCCGGGAATTGCCGGGCAGTTCAATTCCATTCCTCTAATTCCTCAACGTTTTATTGGGTGATTATCAAGTTACCAATGAACCCACCATTAAGCTGATGTTATTACACGCGTTAAGAACTGCTAAAATACGCAAAACACGTAACCAAAGTGGAGGGATAGTGGCTTTGTGGCATATCTCGTTCAGTGCAATCACCCTACTAATTCCCACAGGGGCAGTACTCCAGGTAGTTATTATATTATGGACAGCACGTCTTTACGAGTTGTGATGCTTTAATATTGTTTAAGTGTGAATGTGTTAATGCTAACGTGACGACATGTTCTATTTTTGTGCTGACAAAAGTATGGTTGAAGAAGACATTATATTCCTTAAGCAGTTAACACGCGTATGGAGCGGTCGTGAGCATGGTTAGAACTATAATTTTGTTAACGAGGAACGGAACCTCCGGATCTGGTGGTATCAGGTCGTCAGCACTCACGCATGTCAAGCGCGCCTCGAAAGCACGGATAGGTTCAGAACTTCCTGTGCTTGCGTGTGCGCAAGTATGCAATGTTGCCCTTGCCGAAAAGCTTAGTTACTTGCGTCAGGTATCATCCACTGCGCACGAGCGAAAGTTCAGGCTGTGCTTAGAGTATGCGCGACCTTTGTATGGGTGTCTCGATGAGAACCAAGGCGCAGGGAGAATTCTTTTTTCTCTCGTTAGTGTATACTGGGATAGGGCATTGGTCCGTATACTAATCTGCGTCTTGTTTTTTTTTTTTTTTTTTTTTAGAAATTGGGATATTGCTCACACTTTAGCACCACGCAACCTTTGGCTCTAGCTAACTGAAGAAAGACTTAGAGAATGCGTTGCGGCCTTGGACTCAGCAAAACTGAGTCCAAGGCCTGCGTAACTAATTGTATAACTGAGGGCTGTATAACTAATTTGAGGAGTTGCATGCAGTGGAGTAGCAATGAAGGTTCCCCCAAGTGTCCTCTGGTCTGGGCGATCAACCGAAAGAAAAGATGTAAAGAAAAATTATAACGATAATAATAGAAGGACACGTTCGGCAGCCGGTCAGTCTAGTGTTGTGGAAATCCTTACGCCAGAAAAAAGTGCGTAGGTGGGTTTAACGCGCCGACGCAACGCAGGCAATGAGGCGCGCCGTAGTGGAGGGTTCCGGATTAATTTTGACCACCTTAGGCTGAAATCTCGTACACAGGGGCGTTTTTGCTTTTCGCCTCCACCAGGAAAGCGGCCGCCGCACCCGGGAATAGAACCGCGACCTCGTGCTCAGCAGCGCAATTAGGTCTCCTCGTGAATTTTATAAGCTGCAATAAAGGTCTCAAGCTGCCGTGAAAGGTCGAAAAAAAGTTTATTTTGGTTTCATTTATCAAAATTACGTAACAAAATGGTGTGAGCCAAATGGGCGCTTCGCGTTCAGTTCTGAAAACACGAAGTGTAAATGACGGCTGCTTCAACGATCAGTTCTAAAAACAACAAAAAAAGTAAATTAATACAGTTGCCTTCTGCCTGTGTGTTGCGCTTGACAAACGAGCTGCTTAAAAGAGGTGTTTGAGAGTCGGTTTCGCTTCGCTGTCTGTCATTAAAAGAGATGCCGTGGAAAACACGCGTTCCACGTCAGCTGACGTCACATTTATAACGGAAACTGCCCTTGCGAGTCGGTAAGGCCAGGGAAAGTGGCTAGCGTTCGCTTTCCGTTAGGTCGGAACCGTTTAGGAACAAAGCTTGCAGCGTGCAGCTTGCAGGCGCAGGCGTGACCGCAGTTCCTATCACATGGGCTCTCCTGTTTCGGGTGGATTCTCGAACCAATATTTTAGGCCTTCGTAGACGCTGCTTCGGGCAAAGGCGTCCGAGTGTCTATATAGGAGAGCCAGTATTGCAAAACGTCCTGGGGGAGGAGGTGGGAGCGCGAAGGGAGATGGAGCGTAAGCTGATGTGCGAAATTTCGCAGTGAACACAAGCACCGCGCCAGCGTCCCGATGACGGCGAGGTGGGATGCGATCACCGACGGTTGCGGACGCAAAAAACAAAACTTAAGCGTGGGGAGTCAGCTCGCAGACGGGGCGAAGGCGTCGCCAAGGTAAAAAATCACACGGCGAAGTTGGTGGGAGAGATAGGGGGGAGGGATGCCACCGCGGTAGTTCCCCACGACGGATACCAACGGCTTAGAGCCACGGTTAATAGACGGAGCGCTGTAGCGGAGCAGCGCTGTATTTAAGGACATAATTGTAGTAGAATCGCTGCTTATAAATATACCGTGCTTGTAATCAGCCAATCGATTTTAACAGTACTGATTTATTGTTAAATTCAAGGCTCCGGCTGACTAATGTTTGAACTTGGACTGGTGGGATCTTTTGCGTATTTTTGCATATTTTGACAAAAAACAGCGCGTAGAAGGAAAAGTGCGCTTTATTTTGGGGAAAATACATGCAATTCCATTCCCATTCCATTCCGGGCAAAAGGTACTTAATTCCATTCCCATTCCATTCCTTCAATTATTGTCACCATTCCATTCCCATTCCATTTTGGGGTCGCGAAAATGTGGAATGATTCCGAATTCATTCCCATTCAGGACTGGTAACTCCGCAACACTGATTGGTTAGTAGCTGTCTGTGCGTACATACATTCCTGAAAAAAAACTTATATCTTGCTTCTGATCCATGTTCCTCGCGTTGCGTGATAAATGCACTTTAGTTCAATCTCGAGGCCGAGCTCGAGAAATCGCTGTATTGTTTGCACGGAAGTACTGTGATGTTGTTTTGATGTTTTGTCATCCAAAGGTGTACAAAGGTATCTTTGTATTAACCACTCTGCTACAACCCCTTTTATTGGGGTTAGCAGTATTACTAAATAAATAATAAACTTACGAATGAGTACGATGATGAGTGAGTACACACCCAGATTAAAAAAGTGAGTATGATAATGATTGAGGGGTAAGTCCACTACTCGTGAGTACAGAACTCATGAGTACACTACTCATGAGTATGAGTGCTCATGAGTACAATACTCATGAGCATAAGTGCTCATGAGTATGAGTACTGGTGAGTATGGTACTCATGAGTACA
Organism: Haemaphysalis longicornis; assembly: GCF_048455015.1. NCBI lineage: Eukaryota > Metazoa > Arthropoda > Arachnida > Ixodida > Ixodidae > Haemaphysalis > Haemaphysalis longicornis. Next base: position 148,404,449 of record NW_027526295.1, read on the forward strand.
CAGTACTCATGATTACAATACTCATGAATACTGTATTTTCGAGCGCTTGCACTCGTGAGTATAGCAGTGCAAACAAGTTCTATCACAAACTCAAGTCTGGACGCATGTGTACGAGTTTCAGACATTTAGCGGTGGCGCTGTGCTGCTTAACTCTCTAGGATGGTAAAATCAGGCGACGAAAACTGCATCTCCCTCCTTTGCCTGTCCTTGTTTGGCGCTGTTAGCGTTTTTCGGCGGTCTCTAAGGGGTCGCGGTGAAAAGGGAAAAACGAGGGGGTTAGGTCCCGGTGGGAAGCGCGGCCACAGTTGCTCTGTTTCTACGGCACCTGTTGTATGGAGGAGTTATTTTTGTTTACAAAGGCACGGCCTGGGAACGCGTACCTGCTTCGTTCTGCTTGCTTCATTCAAATTATTTTAGGGGATGCGGTGGGGGCTGCTCACAATGCATGCACTACGCGCACCGAAGTCACTCTTTTCCGGTCTTAAGCAGTTTCCATAAATGCATGTCATGCTCTGGAGTCGTTTCGTGAGCGGAACCGCTCATTTAAACAGTCGCAGTTAGTTTACGTGATTTGCGTCAAATTGACTGCATGGTTTGTGTCAACCACATCGTTTTATTAGGCTCCCGTTTTGAAACTTTTTCCTCAGGTTTGGTAGGACTATGTCCTCGTGCTGCCCATTTACAAGTGAGCATACAGCCCCTCCGTGCAGGTTGCGGGTTGTTAATCGGACATCATAATGGCCAGTCGAACGCGTGTGACGCCTTGTTTCGCCTCGCATATTTTGTGCAACAGCGCTGGCGTCTTGCTGCTGGAGGAGCGTTTTGCTCTCGAAAGGCAACCCGATGCGCTGCTTCTCGTTTATGCCACCGTGTAGTGATGAAGCTGACGACGAAGGTGAATTTCGGTGGTTGTTCTTCCCCTACCTTCATCTGCTGTTTACTGGCGGGGCGACCATTCCTCGCTAGCAACTTGTGCCGAGTTTAAGCTCGCACTGGGGAACGCCTCGTGAAAGGGCCGTTTTTATGATGAACGCCAACGCCAGACGTTGGGTTTTTACCTTTAGCTCGCGTCTTGGAAAGTCTCGTAAAACATGTTGCTTGTCCATAACGACGCCACCGCACTTTTTTATCGATAGCTCTCAGCTTCATCAGCGATTCTCGAACCAAGAGTTGCAGATTTCCACTGTGCAACCAACGCACCAACACGAGAATACAGTGACGTCAGTGCAAGCTATCACGCCTCCGAAAAGCCTGTCTGCAAACTTTGTTTTTGAGGTCACAAAGCACGCCAGAGCAGTTGGACAGTGCTGTAACGGCTGCCAAGCACCGGCAGCAAATGGGTGCACTGCGGCCGTCGACTGCGAGCGATACCCGCTCCAAGCCTCCAAAACACATACACATACACTGTTGGGACTGGGCCATCCCAGCTCAGTCTCTACTATTGCGACGTTGCCCTGTCCAGTCCGCTATCGACGCGGCGCAGACTATAGGGACGAAGTAGCCTAGCTGACGGTTATTTGAAGCAGCATTTACATACAATATATACAAAGGTAGCAAGAGCGTTACATGGCTAAGACAAGGGCGATAGCACTTCTCAACTCAGGGCCTTCGATGAGATGCCGCCGCACCGCCGCTGCTTCCGGGCTGGTTTTATACCCCCAGGGTTCCGTTGCAGCCGCGTGCAGTTCCAATGCCTCCAGTCGGAGCTATCACTGGCCGCATTATGAATCTGGGGAATGGAGGCAAAGCGATTGCGTCAGCCGAGCCGCCATGACCGGGGAAGGAAAAACGACTCTGCGGCGGCGTCTCCAGGCGCTACTTGCTGCGTGTCTGCGGGGATTAGTTCGTCCCAGGCACGATTTGGTCCAGCCGTCGCGATGGGAAAGGGAGAGCAGACTCGGCGGCGCCTTTCCCGCGAAGTCGCGGCACGTCTGACGCGGGCGGTTTGACCTAGGCGCGAATCAACCCCGCCATCGGCACGTCGCCAGGTGCAGCGAATTTGTGTCGGGCGCTCTGGCACAACACACACACACGGATACAAAAATGAGTGGTCCAAAGTCAGACACGTCTCGGGGGCTCTTAACAGAAATAAACATAGCAGCGGGTAGCGCCCCTGTCGTGAACCTTTCTCGTGTCCCTTTCTTTTTAGCCCCGAACTGCCCATTAAAATAAAAACAAATCGACTCGTTTTTTTGTGCTGATGGTTCAGTCATGCAATATTTTTTTAATAAATGTGACCAGTAAAACACGTAGTTAAAGAAATTTCTACTGGATGCGTCAAACCGCTGAAGTTCACGGTTCATAGATTTGCGGAACGTCTTATTTGGGGATACCTCGAAGTTAGCCGACACAATGTAAAAAGCCATCACTGCTGCAGGTGCCCTTTATGATGATGATTATTATTATTAGTGGTGGCGTCTTTGTAGCGGGGTGATGACCTGTTATCTCATTGAGACCGGCCAACCGCTTCCTCCCCCCCTCCCTTTGCCGCTTCGAGGCGCAACCAGGTCTGCCCCCCCGGAAAAATAAGAAGTCTACGCCACTGCTCGGAAGGATGCGGCGGATCCGTTTTTTGAGCCGCCTGCACCGCCTTTGCGCTGAGGTGCACGATTGCAGACGATCTGCGTTTTGATGCATCGGTTGTAGCCAGAACTCTTCGATGCATAGAGTTAATACTACTGACTCTAGAGGAAAAGCTGCCCGGCCCATAGAGTTTCATACAAATTATTTGTATGAAACTCTATGGCCCGGCCAGCCCGTGCATTGAAACCGTGCTACACCCGGGCGCAGACATGATGCAACCCTCACAGCGTTGTCCGATGTCTTTTTGCCTACTAGAGTTGGCGGCAGTAGTGGGTTTTCACCTAGCAATATACGCATTCCATCATGGCAGCCACCGTTGCTGTGTGTGCGTCGTGACAACTTTGCTGTGCAGAAACGTTGTGTAAAGTTTTTCCTGTGGTAGGTAGCGAACTTTTGTGCCGTGCTGCATATGCAGTTTTGCATTCTCCGAAACTGAGAAGGGTACCGCGTAGATTAGCGGATACTTCGTACGCTCAGAGAGGTAGCTTTTGCGGGTGCGTCAGGGGAGCTCGATAGTCGCTTCGGAGTTGAGCGGACGTGTTTTTTCGTGCTCCTGTGCTTCGGAGGGGCTTCATTTCGGCGGCCCGTTGCAACCGCGGGCCGTTGGATGTCGCCCGGCTTTCGCTCTGCCGGTGTCCCCCCCCCCCCCCCCCCCCCCCCCCTCCCCTTCCCCCAGTACCCGTCTGTCGGCCGCACTCCTATCCAGCGAACTCCAAAGCGGGCAGGACCGCCGCAGACTTCGCTCTTCGTCGTACCAAGCTCTCCTCAGCGCTTCACCGTTCCCTTCGAGGCTTCTCGTCTCCCGGACGCAGCATTACGCCAGCCAACAGTGTTCGACGGAATCGACCACAGTGGAACTACTCTTCTCTACTCTTCCCTCACCTTTCTGATCTTTACTTTTCTCTCTCCTATCCTATTTCCCCTACTATTCCCGCTTCTGGACTGTGTTAAATGCAGGCGAGCTCCCATGAGAGCTTAATAATACCCCCGTCCATTTATTCCCATTTTTCCTTAAAAAAAATAACTCCCCCGATTGCTTTTTCCCCTGATTTTTTTCCTGGTGCCTTCACCCATATTCGCGCATGCGTTGTTTGTGTATGTATCCTTTTGTGTTTGGTAAAAGAGTTCAGTTGATATGCAGCGCTAGTCCTGTGTAGCCTTTTCTTGGTTGTCCCGTCTGTACAGCGCTAATTTAAAGGAGTACTGACACGAAATTTTTATGTTACGTTTTTTTCGCTGCTATGCGTGCCTACCAGCCCACTAATCATAGAATGACAGATTAGACGGTCGAGCGCAGCGTAAACATTCATTTACGGCGTCGTTTATTCGTGCCAGTTTCGGTTTCGACTGAAAAACGCCGAGTGGCCGCCATGACAGCATGTATAACATGACGTCACCATTCTTGCCGTATCGCTGCCTCTCTGGAAGCGCGCGCGAGCGAGCGCACGCGCGCGCCCAGACCGACCGAGGTTTTCGCCGTCCCCACAGGCCCGGGCAGCATGACGTCAGTCCCAAAACCATGACGTGTACACACGCCCGAGCAGCGCGCGCCAACCACAGCCAGCGCGTCGGCTTCGTCACGGGAGCCCCGACGTCGGCAGTTTGGGGCACATAGCAGATGATGTCACGTCGGCCCGCTCTGGGCTTTCTCGTGCGGGCGAAGATTAAAATGGATTTTAAATATGTTTTGCTGAACGGTTGCTGTTGAAACTTGCTGGGAGATATCTCCTGATGAAAAGGAAGCGTTTTACATAGTTATCTCAGCTTTGAAATTTCGTGTCAGTACTCCTTTAACATGTTTCCCACGTCTCCCCCCCCCCCCCCCCCCTGCATGCGTCAGCTGATTGTTTTCGCAATCTATTGAGGTTCTGTTTACAACTACTTGCTTTTCTAGGGAATGGAAGTTCAAACTAGACAAAGCTTCCAAGAAATGCTTGTAAATGGAAATCGTATTTGTGGCTGCACTTTATGCTAAACAAACACGCTTTCTGTGCCTGTGCCTGTCTACGAGGCCTCTGCAGCACGTGTGTCAACTTTTTTCTCCAGTTGAAATGCTTTTAGGTAGTGGCCCTTGCATTAGCTTAGATTCAATAACCGTGAAATACCCAAGCCTAATATTACTATGTTATGTGCATCATGAAACTCACTCAAGGGATTGTGGAACTATAGCTTTCAGTACTTCCAACCACAAAGAAAATAGTGCAAGTGTTCATTAGTCGCTGCAGGGCTCGTTACCTCTTAAAATTTCATGCCCCCTCTCCCAGAATAAAGAGGAAAATTGTGTGAGGAACTAACTATTTCCAGCAAAGCTATGGCAAGTTTAAAGCCAACAAACAGACAGGGCTAAAAGCCAAAAAACCTTTTTGAAGAAAAAAACAATATCATTATTAAAATAACTTAAGCACTGGAGAAGAACGAAATAAACAAATACAAGCAGAGGCAGCATAAAAGAGCAAAAAATGAACAAAGCAAATGCAATTCTACGAGGCAGTTAGTCACGAAAGCTTGCCACGAAGGAACAGACACTTCAGGAGAATTTTTTAAAGATTAGAAATTATGTACCCTATTTACATCATGTACACAGAAAATCAGACATATTTCAGTGGTTTTAGACAAGATGGAGCTGAAGTAGCCAAATCAGTTCTTGCCTTGAAGAAGCAGATTGAAGTGAATAAGAGAGAAAAAACCCCTGCAGTAGCCTCGGTAGCGACAGGTGCTGAAGGGGTGTTACCTAAATGCAGCGTCCTTCGTTTGCCCATTTTGTCGTTTTGCCTGCATGTTTTATGCCTCTCTTTTTTTCGTCCATGGTGCTGTCTTTGTACTGGCCATTTCCACGCCATGTTTTTTTTCTCCGGAATTTTTTATTCTTTATTTTACTCCAGTCATTTCCTTTCCTTTCCTTTCAAGTTTCCTGTTCCCATTTCCACATGTAGCACAGCCAGCTGGGCAGTTCTTCTTTCCTTGGTTAACCTCCCTAGCTTTCTTCCACAGTTTCTTCCTTTCTTTAAAGGAGTACTGACACCAAATTTTGACGCCTAAAAAATGATATAATTGGCTTCAGTAGTTTGTACAGATGCCTCACAGAAATTTTTGCAGCGATCTGAGGCCGGAATCACATCTAAAATCGATTTTGATTGTCCAGGCCGCGAGATTCCACAAATCGGCAGCACTAACGAAATCGCTTTCGGCGTGACGAAACATCGGCCTGCGTGTCTGGCCGGCTCGGTGACGTCATATAGTCGTTTTCGGAACCGGAAACGATATTCTCCGCTGCTGTTGTCGGTGGTATTCGTTTGGGCAGGAGACGTGGGCGTAGCTGTGTGAGCAATGCTTGTAAACGTTGCGTGTTCGACGTCTTTGCTCTTCAGTTCGTGGCCGGCGCATGGTGTTTCCTTGCACTGGTGCCGAAAACTGCGCGGTGCCGGCACCGCGCGGTGCGCGATGTCGACGGGCACCGCGGCGACGCGGCGGTGCGCTTCGCCGAGCTCGCCCAAGTTGTGCTATGGCAAGCTCGCGGTATGCGAAGTACTGCTCGTGGAAGCATGTCCAAGCAATTCGACGACGACGCCAAGATGCATTATTTTCCACGCGACAACACGCAGCGCTAAACGTGGACTGAGTTCGTGCGCGGCGGCGGCCGCAAGAACTGTCGCCCAAGCCAGCGGGCTCGGGGTTGCACGGGCCACCTTGGGTGTTGGGAACTTTAGGCTTAGTATCGTGGCGACTATTTGATCGCTGGTATCTGTACAACTGCGAATGACCATCCCTTACGCAACTTTTCACCACACTATCATCCCCTTTTTCGCATATGGAGCTTTATTTTGGCAATAATTTCCGTTTCAGCGATCGGTGACCAAGACATCTGCCGCGGCCTGTTTTGATTCCAACGGAGCAGGTGGCGCCATATTTCGGCCGCTCGCCGCACCGCGGTGCCGGCAGTGCTGGGTCGGAGCGCCGAACCTCCGCTTCCGGTCAGCGTAGGCTTACCATCGCGGCAAATATCTGAACGCCACTTTTAAATTCAGCGCTGATAACAACCCCTAGCACAATTTTTAAACACCCTAACATCTACTTTCTCGCATGTGGAACTTCTTTTTCGCGATAAGATTGATTAGAAGAGTGGCGACAAGCTGTTGCTATCACGTGGTCTGCGGCGGTTCGAGCCGCAGTGATATTAAAAACGGACGACGGCGAAGACATCGCCGGCCTAATCGCCTGGCCAAATAAAGTTGTTCTGCCTGCCGGGAAATCTTACTGCCGGCCTGCACGTGGCCCCCCCTGCCGGCGGACTGGGCTGTGCCGGTCGGTTTCGGCTGTCCTGCTTTGGTCCGTCGCAATGGCAGGAGTCAGTGGTGTGCCAGGCCCACTGTATTGCGTATTCAACGCCCACGGGAGCTTGAGCAACTCCCAGGCACTCTGAGGGCAAGTGCCTTTCAAGAACACCGATGCGTGATGCGGACGCAGGCCCGGACAGCCTGGGTGGCTACCGAGGTTGGTGCTTGGAATGGTAATTCAATCAAAATTTGCGGTCGCAAATTTCTGTGGATCAACTATGACTCTCTTTGGCCGGGGGCGGTAACGCGCTCCTGTAATCCAGTGTGGTGGAGGCCGGGGGGTCAATGTTGCGAAGTGCAACTGCACCAAGCGGTACAGTTTGTGTTATAGTGGCGCACGGTTGCTAAGGCAATGTGAGCGCTATTATGAGGCCGGGGGAATGGCGAGCCCCTGTAACCGCAGCTAGGAAGGGGCCTATAAACACGAACTGACCTGCTCGCCGAGGGAGGTGACGAGCCCTTGTAACCCAAGTCATAGGGGTACATACGGTACAGTTCGTTTTATCGTGCCATGCTGAAGCATGGGTACACACAATGAGGCCGGGGGTGTAGCGAACCTCTGTAACCGGAGCATGGAAGGGGCCTTTAATGCGAACTGGTCTGCTGACCGAGGGAACTTGATAAGCCCTTGTAACCTTCAGTCTTGGGGGCGAGAGTGCAGAGCCACTGGGAGTTCCTCAGAGGATCCCTTGTATGCCGAAAGATAGTATTTGTGGAGCAACTATGACTCTCTTGGCTAGGGGAAGTAGCGAGCCCCTGTAATCCAGTGTGGGAGGAGGCCAAAGGCAGGGGGTGGTAACGCGCCCCTGTAATCCAGCGTGAGAGGAAGCCAGCGGGTCAATGTTGCGACGTAATCACTGCGCTCACGCGGTACAGTTCGCACGTAGTGTTGGCGTACCATTGCTGAAGCAATGGGTAGACCACTACCGAGCCGGGGGCGTGCACACCCCTGTAACCATAGCTTGGGGCTCGTTCTGTTGAACGTTGAACTTGCGAACTGATCTGCAGGCCGGGGGTTGTGACAAACCCTTGTAACCTAATGTCATAGGGGTCAGAGCGTGAAAGTACGGTAATTCCACGGGAGCTCCTCGAGGAATCGGGGAGGCCGCACAATCCCTGCCCAGGGAGCGTGCAAAACGGCCGCCACTGCGGAGGTTCCTGGTCAACTGGAATCAGGTCCTACGCGGAGGTCGGGCGGTCGGGTGTCAACCCGGCACTTGGCAATGCGATTGAAGCAGGAAAGCGGGTCGCGATCGACCAACTATGACTTTCTTTGGCCGGGGGAAGTAGCGCACCCCTGTAATCCAGCGTGGGAGGAGGCCGGCGAGTCAAGTTGCGAAAGTAGCAAGTGCCGCAAGCGTACAGTCGTTTGTATTGGGAATACCGATTAAATTCGGGAAACCATTACGGGCCGGGGGACTGGCGACCCTTGTAACCGCAAGCTTTGGCGGGGCCAGCGACCTGATCGCAGAAAGCTGGGGGGAGTGACTGACCCCTGTAACCGAACGTCACCGGGGGCTAGATGTTGTACAGAGGCCGGGGGGGTGTCGCGCCCCCCTGTAACCTTGCTGCGAGGGGCCTATAGACTGATCTTCTCTAGCTGAGGTCACGGCGACCTCGTCACCCGAAAATGCCGATGGGGCGCAGTTGCACGAGCTACTTGGTGTCCCGCACGGGGAAAACGAGGAAAGGGGGGGGGGGGTGAGTACACCGACCGGGGAAACTCTCCTGGCTTAGTAACGGCTAGTAGGCCCGGACCGATCTCCTCTGCCGAGCCGCTGACCCCGCGGCAATGCCAAAAGACTCTTGTTCCATTGAGCGAAAGAGTAGGCACAGAGGAGGACATAAGTACAGGGCTCTCATAGCCCCTCCCATGGGAGCCTCGCGAACGTGGATTTCAGTTAACGTTCGCATACAAACTTCCGGTGTCCGGAGACCGTGAAAAGCAGGTGTTGCAAGTACCCGTGTATATATAGTGGAAAGCTTCCCTGGTGATTCGTGAGTACCTGGTGCGGGACAGTTGATCGAGGACGTTAGTACGCATCGGCCGCAGAGCTGGGGGTCGCAGGGGGGGGGGGGGGGGGGCGGTCGACCGTCGCCACTAAATAGGGTACTTCTTGTCTCCGACAGTTGGGGCTCAGTTATCGGACCCTCTGGGTGAGCGGTAACCCGTGGAAGGGACCGCATATTTGGCAATTGGCACTGTCTGATGCCCTCGCTGAGCAATCAGTCTTGGAAGAGAGTCAGACAAAAGGATTGGAGCAAAATTGCTCCCCCCATTCCCACCCTTCTTCCCATAACCCTTCCCGATGTCCAAGTTCCCGTTCCCAGCAACCCACCCTATCCGGCTTTTTCCTAGGGGGGACAAGGGGGGTCCCCCCAGGCTCGTCCCCCTGGCGCTGGGTCGCAAGAAAGCTTTTCCCGTTAATTTCTCTCCACCTTCGGGTGGACAAAATTCTCTTTGCCGGTTGGCCCTTTTTTTGTACTGTTGCAATTGGGTATAACCGGTTATACTAAGGTGGTGCCGGGGAGCTATTGAAAGCTCCATTTACTCGATGTCGGGTGGCAGCGACTCATCCGAGTCTGACGATTCAGAGGACACGTCGACTGCGCGGGCGAGTGTGGACCATGTGCAATCGTAGAAGACGATACGGCGAACGCATGGGGGAAAGAAAAACGTCCCTGACGTCACTGGTGAGACCGTGACGTAAGGCTGGCCCGGTGGCAGGCTGGCCTTCGAACGGCCATTTTCCCGCGTGGCGACCAAATTTGAAATTGGTTGCAATAAATGTGCTATAATTAATTCTGTGTTGGCGGCTGACGGCTTTCGGTTCGATTTCCGTAATTACTGGGCCAATAGGTATTCTTTACAGCTTAAAAACTGAAAGCGAGAAATTTCGTGTCAGTACTCCTTTAAAGTCGCACATTAGGTCATAGCCTTGCTCTTACAATCAGAAACTTCCCTAGAAGTCCGGTTGTATCACTGATGGTGAAATAAAATTTCTTGGATGAGAATTGCTTGTACATATTGTCACGAAGACAAGGACGACGTAGTTGTCTTGAAGGAGAAACAAGTTTATTGGAGCGAACTTGTGCTCCCCTAACAACTCAAAAGAATACAGAGGCGGCGAAGCAGCGGTCAACAAAGTGACTTGCGTCGGCGAGCGTCGCAGAATCGAATGCCACGGCGTCTGCTGTGCAGGCTTTTATCTTTCGGCACGAGAGTTTCTGGAACCGTCGATTCGCATCCAGAACATTGTAAATCACAGAAGATTATTCTGGGCTAGCGGCGGTAGGGCGAAACACTCTGCTTATCTGAATGAGATAGCCTGTGCGGCATAAAAATAAAGAATGGAACACGCGCTTCGCATGGGACAGAGATAACAGAGCCGGGCGCGGCCGGGCATTAAAAACAAACAATAAATAAACAAACCCGTACATGGTTCGCGGCATTACCCCCCCCCCCCCTCTAAGAGTGCATCGACCCGATAGTAAAATAAAACGACAGTCCGAACAAATAGCAACAACAAAACAACAACAACAAAAAGTTCGTCATCTTGCATAGTAAGGTTTCAAGTGAACCACGTGGACCACTTCGGGCCGCGTGCGTCGTCGTGATGTTCCGGAATCACCATCGGGGATCACCTCGTAGGTAAGTTGGCCGACACGTCGTAGAATTTGGTAGGGTCCGAAATATCGTCGCAGAACCTTCTCACTGAGTCCGCGTCGTCGGATGGGAGTCCAAACCCAAACACGGTCCCCTGGGCGGTACTCGGCATCTCGGCGCCGAAGGTTGTAGCGGCCGGCGTCGGAGGTTGTAGCGGCCGGCATCCACCAGCTGCTGGTCCGTTATACGAACTCCAGCGAGCTGGCGGGCCTCCTCCGCACGTTGAAGGTATCCTTGGACGTTGGTGTTTAGGTCGTCGTCTTCTACGTGCGGAAGCATGGCGTCAAGCATCGTAGTTGGCCGTCTTCCGTAGACAAGCTCGAACGGCGTCAGCTGCGTCGTCTCCTGGATAGCCGTGTTGTACGCAAACGTGACATACGGGATCACTTCGTCCCAAGTCTTATGTTCAACATCAACGTACATTGACAGCATATCTGCGATTGTCTTGTTCAGACGTTCTGTTAGTCCGTTCGTTTGGGGGTGGTACGCCGTCGTTCTTCTGTGATCCGTGTTGCTGTAGCGTAATATTCCTTGCATCAGCTCCGCAGTAAAGGCCGTTTCGCGGTCCGTGATTAGGACTTCCGGGGCTCCATGTCGCAGCACAACTTGGCTTATGAAGAACTTTGCGACTTCCTGTGCAGTGCCCCTCGGAAGAGCGGCGGTCTCTGCGTAGCGCGTCATGTAGTCTGTCGCCACGACAATCCACTTGTTCTGTGATTGTGACGTAGGGAACGGGCCTAGAAGGTCCATTCCGATCTGTTGAAAGGGCCTCGAAGGGACGGCGATCGGTTGCGGCGGGTCGTGTCGGCGGCGTTTTTCGTCGGTGGCAGTCACGGCAACTCCGAACGTAGTGGGTGACGTCGGATGTAAGGCGGGGCCAGAAGTACTTCGCCTTGATTTTTGCAATAGTGCGAGCTATGCCGAGATGTCCGGAAGACGGGTCGTCGTGGCACGCTTCCAAAATTTCGTCACGGAGCTCTGCAGGGATGACAAGTAGGTAATGCGTTCTCGTTCCGGGGCTGAAATTCTTCTTCACGAGGACTGAGTTTTTGAGGCTGAATGCTGGCAAGTTCCGCTTGAACGACCTAGGCACGGCGACATTTCGTCCTTCGAGGTAGTCGATCATGACGCGCAAGTCGGGGTCGGCACGCTGCTGGGCGGCTAGGTCGCTCTCCGTAACGACTCCGAAGAACGCGCTGTCTTCATCGCAGTCTAGTGGTGGCGGGTCGACGGGGGCGCGGGACAGGCAATCGGCGTCGGAGTGTTTCCTGCCGGATTTGTAGACGATTGTAACGTCGAACTCTTGCAGGCGCAAGCTCCACCGCCCAAGACGGCCAGAGGGGTCCTTCAAATTGGCGAGCCAACACAGCGCATGGTGGTCTGTGACAACCTTGAATGGTCTACCATATACGTATGGGCGAAATTTTGAAATGGCCCATATAATTGTGAGGCACTCTTTTTCAGAGGCTGAGTAATTTTTCTCCTCCTTTGACAGACCACGGCTTGCAAACGCGATTATTTTTTCGCCAGCGCTTTGCTTTTGGACGAGAACGGCACCCAAGCCTATATCGCTGGCGTCGGTGTGCATTTCTGTTTCGGCGTTTTCGTCGAAATGAGCGAGCACGGGAGGGCTTTGCAGGCGTTTTTGCAGCTCGCAGAATGCCTTTTCTTGGTCGTTTTCCCAGTTAAAAGGCGTGATATCTTTTGTCAACCGTGTGAGTGGCTCTGCAACGCGGGCGAAGTTTGCGACGAAGCGCCGGTAGTATGCGCACAGTCCGAGAAATCTTCGCACCCCCTTCTTGTCTGTCGGCCTTGGGAAGCTTGCAATGGCCGAAGTTTTTGCCGGGTCAGGTAGGACTCCCGCGGCGTTGACGACGTGGCCAAAGAACTTCAGCTCCTCATACGCGAAACGACACTTTTCAGACTTAAACGTTAATCCCGATGTACGAATGGCCTCGAGTACAGACTCCAACCTTGCAAGGTGTTCGTCGAAATTCCGGGGGAATACCACAACGTCGTTGAAAATGCGGACGCGCTCCAGCTTCTACAACCATTCTTCGGGGTCTTCAGCGGGGGCTCCCCGGAACGATGGCGGTTCCCGGGGCTGCTGCAGGACGATTGGCGACGTTGTTTCTTGCACCATGGTGTTGGTTGCAGCGTTCCTTTTCTTGGGCCCTTAGGCGGCTTTCTCTGGTTGGGCTGGCTTGGCGGCTTCCAGATGTCGTAGAGAGCATAAAGGGTGAGTACCCCGCACCACCACCAGATGTCACGAAGACAAGGACGACGCAGTTGTCTTGAAGGAGAAACAAGTTTATTGGAGCGAACTTGTGCTCCCCTAACAACTCAAAAGAATACAGAGGCGGCGAAGCAGCGGTCAACAAAGTGACTTGAGTCGGCGAGCGTCACAGAATCGAATGCCACGGCGTCTGCTGTGCAGGCTTTTATCTTTCGGCACGAGAGTTTCTGGAACCGTCGATTGGCATCCAGAACATTGTAGATCACAGAAGATTATTCTGGGCTAGCGGCGTTAGGGCGAAACACTCTGCTTATCTGAATGAGATAGCCCGTGCGGCATAAAAATAAAGAATGGAACACGCGCTTCGCATGGGACAGAGATAACAGAGCCGGGCGCGGCCGGACATAAAAAACAAACAATAATTAAACAAACCCGTACATGGTTCGCGGCAATATGACCCTCTTGCTTTTTCTGTGTTTATTTTTGCTTGTTCTGGCAGCTAAAGAGTAATGTACGTATGAAAAGTAACTGGTGCGCAAGATTTTATTGGGCTCAGCTTGCCCAAATAACTTCTAACACCTCAAACAAAACCGGTGGAAGGATGAGAAGGTAAGGCTGGCAATGTTTTTTTTTTTTTTTTATTCGGAAGTTTGCCCTGCGGCATAACGGTGCACGATTCACAGGTACACGAACAAGTTTGCTTCTCGTATAAAGTCTACAATGTCAAATTTCTTTTTTTCGTTGCCGGAATTGCGACACGGAATATGTTCTATGGTGTGAAGCACATGATACACGGGCTGATGGCATTGTGATGGCCCATTATTTTTGATGAAAATAACAATGCTGGTGACCACAATCTGAATGAGCATTAGCCAGAACGTTCATAATCAGCTACAGCATTTGTTGAGAAATAAAGATGCGCAGTCAGGGGGCGATAGTAGGGGGAGTAGCAGAAGAGGAAGAGGAGGATCGGGTGGGCACTGGCTCGCTAATCGCCTCGATCACCACATCGGAAGCCAGACGCTGGTCTTCTTTCGTTACACATTTTCTGGTGCCGTGAAACCCGGGAACCGGCGCACGAGCGAATCTACGTTCAACGGCGCAGCGGCTCCGAGGCACGCGAGGCTTGGATACCTTCGTACTGCTTTATCCTGGAAGCCTTGCCCTCGGCCGCCGCCCCTTCCGGCTCGTGCCCAAGCCCGCCCTTGTTCCCTTGTTATTCGCAACCCCAGCGTCTTGCTTCATCGACTGGTGCCATGGATGATCCTCGTATTCGCCGAGATGTCCTGCGAGCGACCATCTCCGGGTCCATGACAGTCCTCGACGCCTTGCTGCGGAGCCAGGCAGCAACGGCCCTTGATAGACAAAATGTCCTCGACCTCATCTTGCATGACCAGGTGAGCCTTCACCAGCTCGACGCCGAAATTCAAGCGAACCTGACGGATGACGAATTCGAAGCGGCCATTTTGAACGCGATCGACTACGATGAACGGATCTGCGCCCTGCGGACGCGCGTGCGCTTTCCCGCGAGCCAAGACTCGTCCGCAAGCCCCGTCCCGCAACCAAGGGTGGCCCTGTTTTCTACCTGCAACGCGACTTCGACCCTCTGCTCGCCTCCCGAGGAGGCCCGGCCGACGGTGTCCACAAAGGTCACGGGTGACATGCCGCCTGGCAATGACTGTTGCACGCGTAGAGAAACACGACGACAAAGAGGACGCTGCGCGTTACAACGATGCTAAAGAAGACCCTGAGGGGATCAGCCCGCGAGAGCGGCTCCTGCGACCGCCCAACCCTGGTGTTGCCGAGATTTCCGAGTTGGAGAAATCTGAGGGAGCCTGCCGAGACCTCGCTGTCGCTGACACGACCATCGTTTCCGAGACGTCTTACCGGCCTTGCCGCAGCGCTGGCGTCACCGACGCGGCTCTCACGTCAGAGGCGTCATTACAGCCCTTCCGCAACCCTCGCATTCACGACTTGACTACCGCCACAGAGACGTCGGACCCGTTCTGCCACGGCCCTAGATTCGATGATGTGACTCTTGTTTCGGAGACCTCCGAGTTTCCCTGTTGCGACCCTTACGTCGGCGACGCATCTCTCTTTTCGCCAGCAGTTCAGCAACCCGGTTACGAGTCAAATAAGTTTTCATTGTGTTCAGCAACAAAAACACCGTTCGTGAAGAAGATTGACTCGCGTCTGGGTATAACGAAGCGCCTGCTCCTCCGACGCTCCATAAGCGAGCTTCGATGCCGGAAGCGAGCTTCGGCCACGCTCGTCAAGGCCCGGTGGGGAGGTATCCTCGTGGCGAAGCAGAACAGATGCTTCGATGGTGACTACCCCTTCCCCAACAAGAGCAAGTCGATGCTGAACGCGCGTTTCTACAGTGTTTATAGGTCCGAAGAGAGCGAAGTCCCATGGTTTGCAGAGAAACCGGGTGTGCTTCTGGAACCCACCGATCACTTCACGGAACGCCTATCAGACGTGGGCGCAACAACAGTGCCACTACGCTCGCCGCATGATCTCTGCAAATTTGACCCACCGCCGCAGCTGTTCCCATTCGATCCCGGTGGCCGCCTTGACAAAGCTGTTTACAGAAATCGACGGCACCGAGATGCCCAGCCAATGCTCCACTGTATCCCCTAGCCAGCCTGCAAGCATCGCTGCTATCAAATCATGCGCCACTATGGAAGTCGAAAAACTGGTCGTAGTGGGGCCCGGACTTCGCCACTGAACGTGCCGCTGCCAGCTAGCTCCTGACCAACTTGGCGGCGGCGGGAGTATGTTGAGAAATAAAGATGCGCAGTCAGGGGGCGATAGTAGGGTGAGTAGCAGAAGAGGAAGAGGAGGATCGGGTGGGCACTGGCTCGCTAATCGCCTCGATCACCACATCGGAAGCCAGACGCTGGTCTTCTTTCGTTACAGCATTACTGGAACCCAGCTTCGTTAATGCAACTTCGTCATCATCCTTGTTGCTGTGAGCACACTGGAATGGAAGCGTGGAAATTCCACAAGGTCTGGTGTGACACCTTTGCGGCCACCGGTTTAATGTTGGCATAAATGAGAAGGCTGTGCTAGACATATCGAATTCCTTCCTTCTATCGCGTATCGCATTCGCATATCGCATTCCTTCCTTTTATCTGGTGTATACAGCTGAAGAACGTCTCCAGGTAGCACTGGCTGAACCGATACGTGCAGATGTAACTGTCGTAAATAATAAAATTGAGAGTTCAATTTATTGTCCGCTTTTTTAAGGACTGTCATATGCAATACACATTAAGTGTCTGAATACTCTATATTAGCGATTGATAGTCTCATGCTAGGCAGTCTTATTCACCTGCAATAGTTATGTTTGGCAGCTGTTTCAAAATTAACAACTATGATTGAACTAATGAGGGGCAATAACAATTTATAGGTACACTCAAATTAGTTTACTTTTTAAGGGAGACGTATATCCTTCGTCAACTTCGCCTTGCACAAAATGCATGACGGTCCCATCGCGACCCAAGAAAGCGCGTATGTGTGTTACCTCAACATGCTTCCTAGGCGGTTTCTGTTGACAGACAGATTTCCGACCGAACCCGCAGGCATTTCAGGCAAAACCGCCTGCAGGCGGGGTGGTCCTGATAATTGGGCGTGAACAGAAGTGGCTGTTTCCGTTCATTTGCGAAGGCACCCAGGGAAGGACAGAATAAGTTTTCTTAACGCCCCACCACACGGGTGCCCATCTCACATGAATGAAGTTTACTCCTCCCCTTCCTCCTCTGTGCAGGTATATACATGGGCCATATGAGAGTAGAGGTGCAAGTAGACGCAATAAAACAACGTCGCTTATCCACCGAGTTTAAGAAATGTGTCATGCAAAGCATCAAATATATTCTCGAAAATTTCAGATTGCGTGTTTCAGCGATCGAGGGAGCATGCACCAATCGCACACACGCATACAGGAGATTTATGCACCTACATTCGGGATTCGCCTTGTCCTCCTCTAGAAAACCACCTTATTGTGTAAATAAAGTTACCATTATTATTATGAGTTGGCGGTTGTTTTATCTCTCACTCAAGTAAAACACCGTTCAGTGAAAGTATAACAGCTATCGTAAACAAGAGCCTAGTTATACGCTAGGCATGGTAAAATGTTTTGTACATTTGGTTGTTTTTAATTTACGGATCATATACGGTCAAAAGGAGCCGATCTGCCCAGCAATGTCTCGCGTAACATGATATGACCGGCTGACGGCGAGTTCAAATCGGCAGCAGCTACTACGGACATGCAAGAAGGTGTCCTTGGCGTGTTAGAGTGAACCTTTGTAAATTACCCCCACAATGAGTGACGCTCCTCGCAATATACCGAAACTGAATTTGGCGCCTCAGCCGACGTCCTCTTTTTACTTAATATTTCATTTATTTTTCTTCGTAAAGCATGAATGCTTCGAGAAAACTAATAAAAAGCATACAAACTTGTAAAAAAACTCGGTTATTGCCATAAAAGTTGCCTAATTTTAGCTTAGGGCCCTAAATTTGTGCCTCATTTTCAAGAAAAATTGTTAGCCATATCTTCAACTACTGATCTGGCAACTACAGCGTGGCATCATGGCGGCATTCATGTTTAGACACATTTTTGAGCCAGCTTTACCCGCCTGCTTCGATGTAGGCAGTTGTGAAACTCCGCCTCAAAAAACGGCCCGCACCTAGACACCCCCTCCTTTGGATCGTGCGTGAGGTGGCGCCACTGCGGCCACCGCACGCACTATCCAAAAAACAAACTAATATTCAAACTGACAATATAACCCTAAATTTTGTTTTAAATGTGCATAATTTTTTATTTTTGCTTTCCTAACTGCGATTTTTTGTGGAGAATGTTTCTGCGTCTGCGCAACTGCCTCGACGGGTTGGCGCTTGTGCGAACATTCCGGCACGACATAGGTCCTACCTGCAGTACTAAATTTGCAGTTATCGCTCGGCCTACATCACACTGTATGCCAAAACAAATCCAGTAGCTGATCAAGTGGCTCTAAATAATCCTTTCAAGCTTGCGTGAAGCCTTCGAAGCGAACTTTTAACTCTTTTCTTTGCCGCCGGAAGACCTCCGATGACGCGCAGCAGACGACACTGCGCAGGTGATAACGCATCTCGGTGAACACACGGTCACTTTTTTTACTACGCTTGGTTCGAATGCATATAAAACCCTTTTGTGATTGAACACCTTGGGCTTCTTCGGCACAAAAAAAAAAAATACGTAAGCACCCAAATACCATTTTTCGGCCAGTTCGTTGAGCGGCAAACCACGGTGTATAGTTTATTTTGTCACCAACAGATGGCGCCACTGTAAAACAAGATCCAAAACAGTGGACCAATCGTGGGGCCACTTTTTGATGCATGGGGCCTAGGGAAGTTTCGCAACTCCTACATCAAGTAACTCTGGGTTGTAGCAAGATAAGGCGACTAAACAACAACTAGTCGTTCTCTAACGGCCGCATTGGATGTTTGTGATCTCGTGAGTCGGTGAACGGCAGGATTGCAAGCGTTCGGGAAATAAAGGCAGCATTTTGAATGCAATCGTTATGACTTCTGCTCTGTTACAGCGGCGCGTTCGCGCTAACGCGTAGACAGAGCTCTTAGCGGGTCGGATGCAAGTTGCGCATATACGATTGGCGCCATGGCTTGCTAACCGCAGTTCTGGTGCGCGGTAGATTATGTTTTGGGTATTTTAGGCGCATTTTAAACGCACACAACCAATGTACCTACCTATTTGTACTTGCTCGATCATCAAACCGATAAGCTCGCTGGCCTTTCTCGCATAACAAGCGTTGCTCGGGTAGCGCCGCCAGGGGAGGAACGCTCCTCCATAAGCTCACGAAAGGGGGAAATCTTCCTCCATTCCTAGGGGGAGAAACACGCTCCTCCCTGTTAAAGGGAGAATCTTTCTACCTTTTAGGGAGCAATATATGATACATTCCTGTTTCACCCGTAAGGGAGAAACTACCACACCCTTTTTTCTTAGAGTGTGGGTTGAATACAGGCGGCACTGTACTTCGTCGACAGCACTGTCAAGGCAGCGGAGTTCAAGGCTGATGGCTCCTTTGAAACTGTCCGTGAAGGCATGTCGGCAAAGTAGCAAATAAAACGGGAACGTGATGATTGGCGATGGTGTGAGGAGCGGTCCAAATAACGACAACGGCAGGAAAATATCAGTCGAAATCACGCAGAACACAGGACAGGAGGAGTGAACTCTTTCGAGACGTTCACGGAGGTCGCACTGATCACAGATACGTTTGTGCCTGTGTTGGTTACGGCCTGTACGGAAACGCCATGCACAAGGACGTCAAGAAGGTTGCAGTTCGAAGGAGTAGGGAGCAGATGATTTTCGGGCAGGGTCGTCGTTCCAGCGTCACCTCCGGGAGCTGCACGTTCTATTTTTAAGGAAGGAGGTGTCCAGATCGGAAGGGCGATGGGCGGCGGCGACGTTTGGGCGATGATAGAGAATTTTGGGATAGCAGCTAGCGTACGCTAACGCTACAGCGGCGAGTTATGCTGGCGAGGCGAGCGCCGAGATCCGACTGGGCAGGTGCGCATTCGTTTCGCGGGAGCGGTCGCCCATGCCTGGCCGCGCGTTCGTTCCGCTGAGGGACGACCTCCTCGCACTCCCCGCGAGCGTATGCGCAGTCGGGTCCTGGTACCCGCCGCCGTAACGTTAGCGTACGCTGGCCGCTATGCAAGAACTTTATAGCATCAAGAAAAGTGGGCATCACGGCCGCAACAGAAGCACATGGGGCGACGTCAGGAATTCGCCAGGCAGCAAGATCGCGGAAACGGGAAGAGGAGGTTCGATAGGAAGCGGCGGGCACTTGTAGAACCAAGCGGATATGTAGCGACGACTGATTAAACAAAGTGGACAGAGGCCCAAGCTGTAATGTTCCTGACGGATGACCGCTTGAGTTAGGGGTACGGAGGCAAAATCTTCTTGAGCAGAATGGCCCATGGCTGGAGACATGGCTTCGATTTCTCGACGTATGATGCGACTGTGGGTCTTAAGGGGGCCATTAAAGGGGAATTCACGTTAGCGGAGCAGCAGATCTTCACGTGATGACGTCACCGCTGTACTGGGCAGTAGGGTGAAGTTTCGGGCAATACGGCGGATTTTGGCTTGCTCAAAACGAGGTCACTCTGCAATGACGTCATCCACAGTCGAGATGTTCTTGAATATGAGAAAATTAAAGGCATTGCGTCATCCGCAATGCCTTTAATGACGCATGGTCTTTCTTGGCAGCAAGTTGTAGGTCAAAAGGTTTTCCAAACAAGTACTTGAACTTCGGTTTGCATACACACAGCAGTGGGTGGAGTTGCTGGCCAGCTCCGACCCCTCTACCCAGCGGCAACGCGAGCGGCTCACCTCTAAGGCATCCTGGACTTAGGGCGCCTCTCACCGGGCGGGCGCCCTATAATATCGCGCTTGCTGTCTTGAATAAAGTTTATTCAATCAATCAATCAATCAATCAATCAATCAATCAATCAATCAATCAATCAATCAATCAATCAATCAATCAATCAATCAATCAATCAATCAATCAATCAATCAATCAATCAATTCCCAGCTGGTCAGCCGTACTTCGTGCGTATCGTAACAGACCACGTATCAGACGAATATTTTCGTTGGTGCCAGAAAATATTCCAGGCTCCCGGAGATGTGACATTTGATAACCACTGGTATGGCGGCGGGTTGGGCAGGACCCGCACGGTACTGCATACTTTAGAGGAGTATTTGGCGCCTGCTGCGGAGTTCCGTAATGGATGTCGGAAGCCGGCAACCGCTACCAAGATGTCAGGAGTCGGAAGCAAGGAAAGTACTACATATTTACAATTACAGCTGGGGTAACAGGAAGCCGCAATGTCCGCACGCCGAAACTTTCTTCGTCGTCTTCCCGAAAGGCCGCCCCCGATACGTAATTGTAGCCGGCATTTTTCTTTTCGGCTTCAAGTCTCCCAACCGTCTCGCGACACTGTTGTCAGAACCGACTAAACTAGCTGCTTATTCATCGGTTTGTTTCGTTTCGGTCTGTGTGCGTGTCTGCTGTGGGAGGAGCGCAGGGGTCCGGCCAACTCGGCTCGCATCGTCCCCGTGCAATGGCTGGCTTTGTGGATGCTGCGGTTTCCTTGAGTCCTGCACCTGAACTTGCTTTTTACTAGTTGTTTTGCTGGTTCTCGGAAAGCGTGATTCCCTTGATTAGCTGCTTTCGTTGTTTCGGCGTCTGCTCCTCGCCGGAAAATCCTCGTGTTGGCTGGATGCTCGCCGTGACACTGGGAAGTCATGTTGATCCGATTTGTCGAGGCGTTTGGCTCATTTGTAAGCCTTTTAGGGTTTAAAACATCGTCCCGATGTCCAATGCAGTAATATCACACTAAACTTTTTTACACGCTTTTAGCCAAAAAGGGCGTAGCAAGGTGGAAAAAGGGTGTTGGGAGGCCTTTACACCCTTTTTCTTGAGTCTCAACACCCTTTTTGTAGCTCTACGCCCTTTTTGTTTGAAAATAAGGGTGTTGATCAACTTCAACACCCTTGGTTTTTCTTTGGGTGTTGAAAGGGTGTGGAAAAGGTGTTCAGCTGTTCATTGAATAAGGCCATGTTCGGATGCATAATAGCACTGTAAAGAAGAAGACATCCCCTCATATACTCCTCTACTCGCAAGAAATTTCCAAACGCAAAAAAAATAATTGCTCTTAAGCAATGATCGCTCGTTTCCTTATTGGGTGCACCTCATGCCCCAAGTTTTGCTTTGGCACGTGAAACACCAATTTGAACCTTCAAAATTAAGAAGACTGTAGTCGTGTGTCGAAAAGGATGTTTACGAACTGCAACACATTTGGCTTTCTGTAGGTTGTTGAAACGGTGTGAAATAGGTGTTCAGTTGCAAAAAAAGAACAGCGGAGCTGGGGGTCGACCTAGTTTCTTCCGGTGTTGCTAGGTTTTGTTATGTTTGCTAAGCTTTACAATGTTCTTGCTAAGCCAGGATGGCCGCTCAGGGATGAGGCCAAATTTAACCGGATTTTACGAGGCTGTTCCAGTGTGCCACCCTTCCCCCCCTCCCCATTTCCAGGAGATCCAAGAGGGAAACAAAGTAGGTCGGCCCCCAGCGTTGCTGTTTCTCCAGCCTTGCACCACTATTGCAAGCTGCCCGAATTTTTTTACCTTTTAGAATCCAAAAAAGACTAGTACCTTTGAAATGGTACAGTAAGAGGTGCGGATACGCATACGCCCCTTGTGCTCACACTCTAAGAAGCTCGAAAGCCGACTTCACTGTCATAATACCCTATCTGCGGTGGTGCACCCTTTACAGGCGCCCCAGTTTTTTCTTTTTCTTTGTATTTTTTTTGCTAATGCTGCCGAAACTACCTCCTGAAGCTTAAAGAGCTTCACTGGTAATAAATTATGCCAATTCATATTGCTGTAAACATCGTGAGGCACAACCCCCCCGCCCCGCCCGCTTGTAGAGAATGTTCAGTCCACCCGTGTAAACAGGTACAAAATGCCTCCAAAATTGGAGGTCTCTCCACCTTTTTTCTTCGTTGGCGGTCTTTTCTTACACCCTTTTTTTTCTTTACGCCCTGTTTCTTAGTTTCGAACACCCTAATTTGTAGCTTTACACCCTTCTGTGAAAAAGGGTGTTGAAATAATGACCACCCTTTTTGAAGGGTGTTGAGGTGGCAGGGAAGATTTGTATGGTATTTAATAAAATTCTTTAAGTTACGGATCAGAAAAACTACCGCGTAATTAAAAAGTTTTTGCAAATCCACGTGTTGATTTGTATTCTCGTAGTAAAATCCATACTTCCAAAATTAGCGCTAAAATATCAGTTTTTTGCGACAAGCCCACCGACTCCATCGGGGGGCTTTTCTCTGCTGGTTATAAAAGCAAGAACAGCACATGTATTGCTAAGTAAGTATGCACTCCCTGTACCGCTTGCATCCCGTGTTCCAACTGTACCTTGTACGTATTGGCTGTTTGTGTTAAATGCTGCGCGCTCCGCCGTTTGACATTGCCTCTGCGCATGCCATTACCTTAAAAAAAGGGTGTGAGACTCAACACCCTTTTTTAGGGTGTTGAGCATCCTCAACACCCTTTTTTAAAGGTGTTGAGCTCAACACCCTTTTTTCATCCATACACCTTTTTTGCCAAAACACCTTTTAAGGGTGTTAGCCATGGGACAAGATTTTTACACCCTTTTCGGCCCAAAAGGGTGTAAAAAAGTTTAGTGTATACGTGCTACAGAATAGCGCTTTTGGTTTATGGGGCTTGCATCCTACAGATGCGAGCCCCGTAAGCCGAACCGTACGTCCTGTTCTCCATGTAGAACAGGACGTACGGTGCGTTGTATATGAGTCGGAATGTTATAATTACCCATCTCCACATATGATCATCATACTGAATGCGGTATACCTACTCTCTTCAGAAGCAAATAACTACCTTCACGCCCATACAGGGGTGAAGATAGATCTCGCGCACCAGCAGCGTCATTATTCAAAACCGAACGATAGAAGCACACATGTGTCTACGAGATGGCTTCGGAGGACTCCTGCGAAGGAATTGCACACGGCATTGACGCAGGTACACCCACCAACGAGCTGATGGCCAGTTTTTGGCCCGAGGAGCAATATCATCAGATCTGGGAGGAGTACTCAATAGCGTTCAATTGTGTATGCGTAATTCTTTCGCATTCATAGCTCTTTTTTTTTATGTGTTCTCGAACTATGTTTACTTGTGGCTCAGTGAAGAGCAACGCTTTTCGTAGTTCCGGTGGTGGGAAATTCCCCAGGTGCCACAACCACGTCGCCGATATGGTTGTGGGCGCAGGCTGCGTATGCTGGATGCACTGCCATCGCCCTCCAAAAAAGCTGTTTCCGTATTCATTTGAAAACCGCGAAGAGGCCAAGTGCTGCCTTTGAGCTCGAACCTGTCTCTTGCAGTGCGGCGCTGACCTTCCGTGGTCTAATTTAATCCGCAGAACGAAACCTACGGGGGAGAAAGGAGCCTTTTTTGGAACGATAGTGGCGCATGCCTCAGGCTTTTACACTGTGGAAAGAGCGGCACTCGACCTTCACAAGGTTTTGTATGACCCCAAGAAAGTGTGCACTAGGTTGGTGGCACACCGGTCTTGTTTGCGCCTAACGAACGCAATCGGCTTTGTTGTCGCATGCCAAGCTGTTGGAACGGTGTGCAAATCGGGAAATGTGCGACCTCCCGTATACGCTGCGGCACTGAGTCTCACGGAGGACAAACTGGAAGCTTTATTAGTGATTGTAAAAAATTCCAAGTCCTACGATACGGCACGTTTCACTCGTCCGTCATAAGTCATGAAACCTGCACACGCAAACGAAGCTCCAGTGATGCAACAATTTCGGGTCGCAGCAGAAACCAGAGGGCACGCGAACTCGCTGAAGCTAACCTACTCAACAACAGTCAACGCCTGTGACGTGACTGTCAGTTTGTACACTGCCGAATTAAAAACGCGCATGTTTACTTGTCATCATGACCTCTATTACCAAGCATTGTGATGCGCGCGAAGGAGCAATGGAACTTCGCTTAGAATGCTGCTCAGGGTAGCACTTGTCTTATTCCTCGAGGCCTCTACTTTGCGCTTGCTCACATGGTCGTAAAAAGTAACGAGGTCAGTCAGCCAGTGGGCTTGGCGCTTGCGTACATTTGCGCCTGCCTGAATACATTTATATTTCCCCGTTCTTGCTACCTCTGAACCTTCGGTGCACATTTTTTTTTTACTTTTACGTCGCTTATCCGACTCCAGTTACCTGTCAGGCACCCTCTCACGTAATGAGGATCAAGCTGCTCTGTGTTGCTTTTTTTTCACATCTAAGAGCATTTTTTCATTGAACGTTAAAAATACCCCCAAAAATTAGCAGTGGCTTAGCTCGGCTATGCCAGGATATACGTAGCGTGAGCTAAGGTTCAGCTGGTTATTCTTAAGTTTCCTGGTTGTCTAGGGTTAGCTGATTATCATGCTTACTGCTGCTAAAATGATTTCCAATCCAATCCAATCCATCCCAGTCCAGTCAAGTCCCTGCTCCTCGCGCATGAGCAGCACGGCTCTCCAGGAGCCACGCGAAACGGCTATCAAGCGGCTCCGGCGCAGTTACAGACTTGGCTACTGCGCTACGGAGCCGACAGCTGGGCACGTGGCGGCACCAGTGTGTCTGCCGCGGCTATGACGTCACTCATCTGGAATGCGCAGACTGGCGAATGTGGAGACACAATTCTCTACACACCCGTACTACAATTGGATTGGATTTCAATAAAATCCAATTTAATCCAATCCAAATCCAATTTAATCCAATCCAATCCAAATCCAATCTGGGCCAATCCAATTCAAATCCAATCCAATCTCATGCTATGGTCGCTACAATAAAGAAAAGGAAAATTCAACATGGCATTGGCAACAAGCATTCACGAAGCAATCAAGCTCTCGGCACTCCGGCACGCAAATTGAGCCGCTCCCAAGCAGGCGGGGTAGACAGGTGTCAATGATCAAGAGCGGAGATATGCGTTTCAATGACCGTCCGAATTGTTTGCTGAAGCAACAAATAGGCAGACGTCAAAACAAGCTGCCCACACGGACAGAACGTAATATTTCACCAGGTCCCCAGAAAATGCTTTCTTTTTCCAACTACCGTCAGCTGCGCCTATACCCGCAGCGGTGGCTCAGTGGCTAAGGCGTGCTGCTGATCACGAGGTCGTGGGTTCGATTTCCGGCCGCGGCGGCCGCTTTTCTGAAGGAGGCGAAGAGGAAGAACGCCAGTGTGTTCGAGATTTCGGCGCACGTTAAAGATCCCCAGGTGGTAAAATTAATCCGGAGCCCTCCACTACGGCGCGCCTCATCGCCCGCGTTGCGTCGGCGCGTTAAACCCTTCAATCAATCAATCAATCAATCAATCAATCAATCAATCAATCAATCAATCAATCAATCAATCAATCAATCAATCAATCAATCAATCAATCAATCAATCAATCAATCAATCACCTGTGCCAGAGTCCTTTTAAAGGACTCTGGCTGTGCCTATATCCCAGAACGCGTGACAGTTGAGCTCGTATAACCCGGTAATCTTTTCTACGGGGCTACGGGCCTCATGAAGAATATGCCCCTCTTACGCGTACCTTTTGTAAAATAAGGTGAAAATGTGAAAACGTGAAGACCGCGGTGTCGCCGCCACTGACTGACCATACCGCGAAACTTACACCAAAAGTCTCAAAAATTGCCTGAAAAATATTTTAGCAATACGCCCTTACAAGCTTATAAAAAATAACTGGAAGCTTCTGTAGTTTTATGTTTGAACGTCGAAAAACAAAAAGACAGCTAGAAATAATATCATTGGAGCCCAGCCGATACACCACGCAGCGACCCCAAACGCCAACAAGTTCGTTTCGGTTTCGTTGCAATGCTTTGTGCAATAATCGGCCAGGTGATTGTGGGACCCTTGCTTAGTACTATGTGTGTTGTCACTTTTATCATGACCCTTTGCGCGCTTTTGCGGCGTTTAAGGAAACACGGAACGCTTACTTTGGCTAAGTCAGTATTTTCACGTGTGCACAAAGTGCGCGACGTCTGGTGTACGCAACGTCTTTCCTGGCCGCCGCCGGATGGCGCTACTCATCCACGCTTTCACTATTTGACCAGGAGCACTCACAGTGCCTCACAAAAGGCATGACCGATAACTCATCATCATCGTCACCGCCATGTGGAGATGCAGCACTAACAAAAAGGGCATGGCCGGTAAACCATCATCATCATCATATGGCGATAGTATCACTATGCGAAAAGGCATGCGGCGCACGAAGGGTTCGTTCGACACCAGTATTCACTCGATCTAAGCGCCGGTACTAATCCCGGGTCCCACGCAGCAACATTTTTTTAGAGGTCCGGTGCAGCAAAGGATGCGGGAGTTGGGGAAAGCACGACTGATTTGACTGAAACTGACGAACCTGCTTGGTACGCGGTAGCACTGTATCACTGCTGCCTCACTTGCTTCTGGTTTATCGCGACGCAAACAGCGGCTGCTGCAGCCGCTGTTTTATTAGCGATTTTTCAGCAATTAAGACATCGTTAGGAACCGAACCAACGCTGAAATGGTTATGGGAAGGCTATAAACTTTCGCTTGAAACCAACTTACTGGTTGTCTTCGGTGTCCCTTCACGTTTACGCAAGGATATAGGGGGCAAAGCTTATCCGGTCGTTGCAGCCTTAAAATGACCAAGAAGACTATAACAACCATGTCAATTTTAAAGCATACATTACAGGTAGTGGGGACTCAAAAGACACTTTCGCGGGCTGCCCTTTTGATTTCTCGTGTTATTTGCGGATAACCTACCGCTAAAGGGACTAGCTACCACCAGTCAACATGACAGTATAATTGGATCGGTGACCATCCGTGGTTTCGTCTGACTGCACCGATTAACTGCTAGCACGGTGTGCTGATCCGTTACTCAATTTTTGATCACTAGAGACCGGAACTTTAGGCGCGAGAAATCCAGGTTTTAGGCGCCCATAATATGCACTAAAAATAGCCATTCAGGCATATATAGGCACTAAATACTCTCGTTTAGGCGTATGTGGCTCAGTTCGCATTTACTTCAGAAGCATATTTAAGCACATATTTTGTTTACTTGCAGTGATACCGCGGAAAAATCGTGTGCTGGGGAAAAGCAATTTTATTTCATTCGGAAAAATAGGTGCCACAAGAGTTGCCATTTTAAAATTGACGTGAAATTCAGTGGGACTCACCACCGAAAAAAAAAAAAAAAGACTGAAGACCATGAAAAAGACACCAATGTCAATGATTTGCGGCTTGAAGTTGTACCCCCTTTCGGTCGATAATTGTGTGCGAAAAAACATCGCTCAACGTCCACGAAAATTGGGGGAGCGCTCTTGTACTTTTGGACGCTCCATTACCTCATTCAATCTGGAATATGACAACGTTTGCGCTGATGAGAACATTCGGCAGATATTTTACCGCACGGATTCCAGAAACTTTATGCCAGACAGATTTAATGAAACGGTCCTTCAGAGATGGTGGCGGATCTGTCCAGGACCTCCCAAATGAGCTCAGCAGACAGAGTGGCGCCAAAGCTCTCAGCTGCTGATATGCATTCTGCTAAGAACGCGAAATAAGCGCACGAATGTGCCCTGTCACGTTGAAGTGTAGCGTGGTGCAAATACTTTGGGCGGCGACGCTTTTGGCGATTGCAAAGCTGTTGATAGAACCGGAGTGTTTCGTGTTACTTTTGAACACTCAGCCGAGTTCCTGAAAGTGGAACAACGGACGGTGGTAGAAGAGCCAAAATCGGAAACTGTCGCTTGAAGACGTAGCTGCGCTTCGAAGAAAGATCTTGACTGCAACTGGTTATCCTTTGACCTAGCAGAACGACCTTCCCAGCTCTTCACAACACCGATGAGTCCCATGGATAGTACAGTGAAGGGCAATAATTATGTAAAAATTATTGAGCCATTCTGTCCTTCAGATGCAGATCATTAGGGAAGCTGCGGGACTATCACGCAAGATTCTTTGGAACTAATTCCTTTAACGCTAGGTATCCAAATGCACTTAAGGACTACCCGGCACGGGAGATGACGGGTGTCACTATACTAGATTACTTGTAAAGTGCTGAGATCCCCATTCCTAAGCTCCGTTTCTCGTTCATTCTTCGTGCTACACGCACTGCATCTTGCCAGACGGTGGTGTACCTGTTGTCGGCGCCTGACAGTGCACGTGTTCGTAGCGTCACCTTAAAACTTTGGTGTCTGATATTTGCACCTGGATTCCCCCAGGAGGCGTCTTTCACCTTGACCGGTGTGTACGCGGCTGTGGCACGTTCGTTTTTTTTTTTTTTTTTTTTTTTGCTGCTGTTTTTTTTCTTATTGCGTTAGCAATAGATAGGGCAACCGGCGGAAGCTTTTGCTGTTGGTCGGCGGGCACAGTGCGTCAGAAGCACATAGAACAAAAGATTTCGTGCGGAAAAGGGTGACGTCGGTGAGCTTCGCTGCGGGGTAGCTGCGCACGGGTTTTCCTAGCGGCTCGGCCGAGGTGGCAAGTTCGAGGTAGTTGCGGTTTGGGCACGGTGTGCGCTTCTCGGCGTGTTTGACACGACGCACGAAATTATCGTGCAAACGGCGTCAAACAAACACCCCGTTGCGGACTTCTGAAGTGGGAACAGTCCCCGCAGGACACCGACTCAAACTACCAAAAAAAGGCATGTATAACACAAAAAAGGCATTTATAGGCGCCAAAAAGTCCATATAGTAAAAATATGCCCTAGAAAGGCCGATATAGTCATAATAGGCCCTATAGGCACAATAAACTATTGTTTAAAATGCTCCGCTTCCCTTAGTTCGTGCTTATATGTTAAATAGGCTTGCTACGGACTGAAGGAAAAAATGGGCATTTTTCCTAAAGTTCTGGTCTCTATTGATCACTAACCAATGACGTCAGTGCCGTCGTCCTTCAGCGAGAAACTTGTGCGTTAGCCGGTATTAGTGATCCTTTTGTGCGTGCAAACAACGTCCTTCGGGGCTCCTTTAAATATTACCTACAAGTCTTCATGGACCATTTAGAAACTGGACATTAGGGGTAGTGACGGCCAATCGCATCCCGCGGGATGCGATTGGCCGTCAGAAAGGGACAGCGATCAGAGAGGGACGCGTCCTTGCCTACGATGTAGAAGCCCACGAGGAGCACGGGAAAGCGGTCGACCACGTCTCGCTCCCGGCCCACCTGGTCCGAGACGACCCGCGACACGGCACCCATGGCCACCAGCGAGAAGATGCACACGTAGGACGAGAGCAGCAGCAGGCGACGACGCGTCACCCGGTCCATCAGGGCCACAGCCGCCAGTGTCGCGAACACCTGCGATTCGGGCTGTTGCAACCGGGAAGGCCAACTGCTGCCGCGAAGAGGTCCAGAGCTGACAGGCCAACGTAAACTGTTTACTTCATAGCGAGAGGTGAGCTGAATCCAAAGAACAATGCCCCGACGGGCGAGGTTACAATACAGGACTCGAGCAGAGCGACAGCATCGATTCGCTGCTCTAACAGGAATGGTTTACAACGCTTGCGGGGGTCTATTTATACCCAAAAGCGGTAACGGTCAAAACGCAACAAGCTGGAACACGCCACGAACGTCACAGACACACACAACGCTCTTTCCAGAGTTCGTAAGCCGTTCATAGCCTCGGCGCACGTCGAGTCCGGGAGAGGGGAGAGAGGAGGACTCCGTTGCTATCGACGGGGCCTCTGTGTCCTTGAAGAGCGTGGAGATGAGCCTCGCCGCCAACCGCCGAAGTTTTGAAATGCGCCGAGAGCGAAGCGTCTGACGCGGCTTGTCGCAACTTGTCACCGACATGGTTGCGCCTGTTTTCGAAGGCGCACGCAGGGGCTTCGCCGCACAGCCGATGAGTGATGCGGGACAGTACGGCGGCGCTGGCCGATTCGTAACAGGGCCAAGACGGGGAACGTACGAAGCTGCACAAAGTATGTGTGCGTGTAACGAAGGGGAACCAGAACTTATTCCTCTAATCGTGTAAGACGAGTCCATAGGTGATTGCGTACGCGTTTTCGCAAGGTTGACGCCCGGTGAATAGGCTGACGTAGTTGACGTGCATTGTGCGGAGTAATTAAACGCAAGTGGATGAATCAGGTGACACTCGCTTCTGGGAAACGGCCCTGAGTGAAGACAGCCGACGGCATTTGTTGCCCAGGAACGCCACTGCGAATGAAGGAGATGTTCCTCTCGCGGCCTAGAGCTACGGGTACATTTTTTGACATTGTCAACAGTGTCACTTCACTCTCGATGAGCAGTCGACAGCGTAGTGAGCGCCTAGTGGTACGATTACCCTTGGAAAACAGATGGGTCTAAGTTCTGGTCCTGCAGAGGCCGATTACTTCAGCGGAGCTAAGGATCGAAACAACACGAAACCATTGGTACCCTTCCATTAGCAGCTCTCGCTGAACTAAAACTTGAGTACGTTTGTAGGACTGATGAAAACGTGGGCCGCAAACGGAAAACTATCACAGATAGGACGCAACCACACCTGATAATGCTTTCGCACCTCCCGTAACTACTAGGTACTTTTCTCCCATTGTCGTCGAAGGCGTTTTGAGCCCACTAAATCAACAAGCGCAGTCGCTAGGCTCGGTGCTCAACGTTATCTGTGCCAAATATAACTTTTTTATGTCAAGCGGAAAGCTCACACTTTCCCTGCAAAGTTTGTCGCCTATTTCGTACCCTTTCCTGCGTGTTTTTAGACACCGCCGTTTAAACACACGTACGTCATAGATTCTCTCATGTGCGTCACGGAGCAGACATCTCGCTATTTGACGGCCTTTTCTCACCCTTCTGGGGAAGAGAAGCGTCGAATTGCTTAGCGTCGGCAGCTTGCGGCGGCACCTTCAGTGAGTTGTGTTTCCTGCAGCACGCTTACACGATATCTAGTTCGGCTATATTTACATTTTTTACTCTATAGCATGCTTCTGGTTAAGGCGCGCTCACACTAGGCCGACACGACGGCGACACCGGCTGCCGAGTTCGAAGACCGCGTTGCCACACGGCGCCGACGGCGATACAACCACGCCGCCCGATTGAAAGTCCGCTTAGTGTGACTGGCTCGCCGACCGAAGACGCTGACAAAAACCGGTCGGCCGACGGAATCGATCGGGAAAGCAAAAACTGCGCCCCAACAACAGTCGTGCCGGAATGAATACCGCTCTGTTTATTAGTCTCTATAGTAGGGGACAACTTTCTGTGGCAATGCATGATGATGATGATGATGATTGTTATTGGTTTCCCTTTTGTAGCGAGGTGATGACATGTCATCTTACCAAAAAGGACTAATATACCTATGTTTTATACTCTTGGTTTAATACTAGCGCTGCTTAGGGCAGGCACAAAAAGCTTATTAGCCCAAAATACTTTTTTTTTTCGTTACAGGTGGTAACTGTCCTAGGCAATATTCCCCTGTCTGCTTTTCGTCCACCAGCATTCTAATCTTCTTTTCGTCCTCTCGACAGCCTTGAAGTTAACTTCCTCTGTGCTATCCTTAAATCCTAGGGCTTCTGGAAGACGAATATTTCCCTCATGTAGATTTGGAAGGATACCCTCGCATTCTAACACTATGTGCCGCATAGTTTCTGTTTCTTTTCCGCAGACCACGCATACCCCATTATGCTTTGAATACTTCCCCAGAAAGCTCTTAGTTCGCAAGCAACCTGCTCTAGCCCCAAAAAGCAAAGCACTGGCCTGGAAATTATCGCAGAAATTTTCCTTTCTGATGTCCAAATTTTCAGCCCTGTACATCTCTAACGACGTTTTAGCTTCCATTTTTTCCTATCCATTTATTTGTTTCTATCTGGCTTGCTTCATTTTTGGTTACCTTGGCTGTTTTGGATTCTTCACTGTTCTTTCCATATTTCATCCTTAGCCTTCTAGTCTTCCTTAACCACTGCGTGTCCACACTTTTCAAGTATAGGTACCTAAAAACCTTAGCTGCCCACCTTCGTTGATCCATTGCTCTCAACCTCATCTCAAAACATATTTTACTCTGTGCTTCTCTAACTTCAAACGACGCCCAGCTCATATCTCCCTGTACTGCTTCGCTAGTTGTTTTTCCATGTGCGCCTAAGGCCAAATGTCCTACCATTCTCTGGTTCACTTCAAGGCCTGATAGAACGTCTGATTGTAAGCAGAGTACACGCTACAGTCAAGGCTACAGAACCGAACCACGCTGTTTCGCTGCGCACCTGGAAGTAGTTCAACAAAAGCATTGATTGATTGTAGGTTTTAACGCGCCGACGCAACGCAGGCGATGAGGCGCGCCGTAGTGGAGGGCTCCGGATTAATTTTGACCACCTGGGGATCTTTAACGTGCGCCGTAGTTCAACAACAACAAAAAAAAAAAACAATTGCCTGGCTGTAACATAAGCTATTCAAAAATATATAGTTCTTATGTTTTAGCTTTGGATTGATAGTCCCACTAAATTGCTAGCCAGAATATATGAAACAGAGAGCATTCTTTTTAGAATTTCAGATTTTTTGGTTGCGACTGTCGCCACTGGCTTCGCAGTGGTTCTCTTCCGAAAAAGCATGGTATCCTCGCTACTTCATTCTCCGCAGACAATTTTGAGCAAGCTTGAGAAGCGAAAGCTTCAAAACAAACGAAGCAAGGGGTTTGCAGAGCGTACGCCCAAGAGAGGCTGACGCAACCGGGACTCTCCGTCGTTTCCTCAATCCGTTTGGTTAGCCGGTTTGCCGGCATAAGGGAGCCGGCGCGTAAACGTGTGTGTGTGTGCTGCTCCGCGCTGCGTAAGTACTCTGTACATGTCGGTGGTGCTGCCCAGATTTGAGCTCCAGAAGAGTTTGCAAATCAGTGCATGCCATCAAAACTGCACCGCTGACAACATTCACTTCACTTCCTAGCGATACAGGGCGGTATAGTCCCACGGTCGGTCCGGGTTCTCCAGTAAAAGAGTTGGCTTGTGTTCACAAACAAACGTAGCTTGGGGATGGAGAAGCCAATATGCCTGCATGCTCGGTGATCGTGCTTCAGCGCACTCAACCACGGAGCTCAAGAGCTCTCGGACATTCAGTGGGATGTTATATGGATCAGCGAAATCAGAAGGACAGGAAAAGGATTTATGGAGTTCACACGAGGGTGTATTCTATAATACAGTGGACCCCATGAGAAGAAAGAACCCGGGGAGGGATTTTTAATCCGGAGAGAAATAGCAGGAAACACGGAGGAGTTTTTCAGCATTAGAGAGCGAGTCGCGGCTGTTATGGTCAAGCTAAACAAACGATACAGGTTAAAGATAGTACAGGCCTAGGCGCCAACAGCCAGCTATGGTGACGAAGCCGTAGATTGCTTATACGAGGAGGTACAATTAGGAATAACGTAGGCAACAACGCAGTTCACTGTTCTGATGGGAGAGTTTAACGCAAAGGTCGGTAAGAAGCAAACGGGAGAAAGGTCAGCGGGAAACTCCGGAATAGACAATCGCAATAGTCGAGGAGATACACTGGTGGGATTGGCAGAGAGAAATAACTCGAGGTTGATGAACACATTCTTCTACGAACGAAAGAACTGGAAATAGACATGGAAGAGTCCCGATGGTACAACAAAAAACGAAATTGACTTCGTTTAAAGTGAGGACCCGGGCATCGTGTGAGACGTATACCCAGGTGCTAAGATTCGCAGTAGCGATCATAGGATGTTTAGATGCAAGCTAAGCCTGAATCTCAGAAGAGAAAGAAGGAAACTCATCAAAACTAAGAAACCCGGCATGGAGCCCGGCGAAGACAGATCGCGGGAGTTTAGAATAACTCTTCAAAACAAATTCTTGCTTCTGAACGAGCAGAACGAGGTCAGTGTAGACAGGCTGAATGACAACCTAACGTTGGCACTCAGTGAATCAGCCGCAGCTATGGGAGAGGCAATATGTAGGGAACAAACTGAAAAATTAACTAAGGAAACGAAGGAACTAATCGCCAAACGTAAGTACATGAAAGTGTGATGTACGGTGGATCGGATTGAATTAGCCGAGCTGTCGAAACTGATTAACAGAAGTAAGAAAAAAACTACATTCGTGCATATAAGGCATTGATCGAGGAAACGTTGCAAATAAAGGGAAGCTTGAAAACAACTACGAGAAATCTAGCCATCGGTAAAGACAGGATGTACGCACTCAGAGGTGAGCAGAGTAACATTACGTACAACTTGGAAAAAATAATAAAGGTAGTAGAACGATTCTACACCAGGCTGTATGCCAGCGACGTTAGGCCAGAGGAAACTACTGAAAGCTCAACTTGCGATGTCTTACTAGTAACTAAAGAGGAAGTTGGAAAGGCTCTCAAAGGCATGGAAATAGGAAAAGCTGCCGGTGACGACGGTATAACCGTAGATCTTTTGAAGGAGGGATGAAATATTGTACTGGAAAAGCTTTCTGTGGTATTTTAGGAATGCTTGAAGACTCAAACAGTGCCTACAGCCTGTACAAACGTCAACATTATTATGATTCCTAAGAAGGGAGACGCCCAGGGCCTCAATAGTTACAGACCCATCAGCCTGCTTCCGGTTGTGTACCAGCTCTTTACCAAAGTTATAGTTAGCCACATTGGTGGCAGCTTGGATTTCCAACAACCCAGAGAGCAGGCTGGGTTTAGCAAAGGGAACTCAACCATGGACCACAACCATGGACCACATCCATGTCGTCAATCAAGTGATAGAAAAATAAGCAGAGTACACTAAATGTCTTTACATGACATTTATAGATTACGAGAAAGCGTTTGATTCCGTACTCACCGCAGACGTCCTAGAAGCACTAAGACCAGGGAATAGAGGAAACCTACGTAACACTTCTAGAGGACATATAAGAGGAATGCATAGGCAGAATAACCCACCACAAGCAAAGCGATAAAGTTCCCATCCGAAAGTGAGTAAGACAGGGAGATACCACCTGTTCAAAACTATTCCCAGCATGTCTGAAGGGGGTATTTAGAAATCTCGACCGGGGAGCATAGGATTAAGGATAAACGGGGAACACGTGAACCATTTGAAGTTTGCGGACGACATAGTCTTGCTGAGTGAGGCTGCAGAACATATGCAAACAATGCTTAAGGAACTGCAATCAGAAAGCACGGCCGTGGGCCTAAAATAGATATGAATAAATCTAAAGTAATGTGGAATAAGCATGCCAAAAACGTCCCCTTTAGGTTCGGAAGCGAAACAGTAGTAGAAGTAAAAGAATATAACTACTTCGGGAAGATGTTTCGTGCTGACCCCAATTACGAGAGAGAAATCTGGCACAGAATATGCATGGGTTGGGAGCATTCGGCAAGCACCGCCGAAAAATGAAAAGCAAGCTACCTTTATCACTCGAAAAAAAATCTACAACCAGTGGATACTACTGAGGATGACTTACGGAGCTGAAACTTGGTGCCTTACTAAACAACTAGAAAGCGAACTTAAGTCGACTCAACGGGCCATGGAATGAATAATGTTAGGAGTAACACTCAGGGCCAGGAAACGAGCCACCTGGATCACAAAACAAACTAGAGTAGCGGATGTCATATTTCAAATAAAGAAAAATCGCCCCCATCTCCCCGCGAGGGAACCCTGGTGTGATGCGGTGCATCTGGGGGTTCAATTGGCGTTTCCATTGGGTTGATTCTCTACATCGCGTGAAACGTATTGCGAACGCATAGGATGCCTTCCATCACATACGGATGTTCTCATACGCGGACGATGGGGGCAATTTTACATTTTCATGCACATGCATACGCGAAATGAGAGAGTACACGTGTTTTAGCGACCACAAAGTGACGCGAAGTCGAACGAGAGCGAGCGCTGACTGAACCTCCGCGGAGCGATACCCGCTTTATATTCACAGCGCTTGAAGGAGAGGAGACCGCGGGAGAGAGTCGCGCATGCGCGCACATGCGCACCGGAGCAGCTGTTAACGCAGCGAAGCGCGCGCCAACCAAGCGCGCCAGCTGTCGTTATGCTAATGCGCCGGAGTGAGAGTGTTGCGCACAGCTGTGGGAGAGAAGAACGGAGGAGAGTCGCGCATGCGCAGATGGCGTGCGGACGGACGCCGACGACGCAGGAGGGACATGCCTCAGAGCAAGAGATGTGCCGCATCTAAAAATAAGTGGACTCGGGCTGGCTATGTATTGAGGCGAACCGACAGCCGGTGGACAATTAGGGTAACAGAGTGGATACCAAGAGACGGGTGTAGAAGAAGGGAAATGCCCTTGACACGATGGAGGGATGAAATACGGAACTTCGGCGGTAAACTGTGAACTCGAGCAGCGCAGGACGGGGGCGGTTGGAGGTCAAGGGGAGAGGCCTTCGTCCTGCAGTGGACCTGAGTAGGCTGCA
Organism: Haemaphysalis longicornis; assembly: GCF_048455015.1. Lineage (NCBI taxonomy): Eukaryota > Metazoa > Arthropoda > Arachnida > Ixodida > Ixodidae > Haemaphysalis > Haemaphysalis longicornis. Next base: position 148,441,192 of record NW_027526295.1, read on the forward strand.
GCTGCTGCTGCTGGTGGTAATGATGACGTCATTCCGAAGCGCCCCTAGCCGCTCTTAAGCCCCGCGAGTGTTTATACACACTGGTAAACATGGTTCGAGTTCATCTAGTCCCTAGCGTAGGGCGTAGTCTTTGTGCAGCAAGTAGCCCTACGCCCGCGCACCGCGACGTAACGTTTTTCCCAGCGCCCTTCTATGCTGAACTTACACAACCAGGGCAATCGAAGTTTTACCGGTAATCAAACCTTTTGTTCAATTACCAAAACTAAGTCACTCCAATTTGATCTTGAACATAAGCCATAACGAAACAAACATGCGTGTGAAGAAAGGGCGGAACGCAGCACCTACCTGCAACAGGGAGATGATGAAGGACACAGTGCCCTCGGAGACCTGCATGCCGGCATTGGAGAATATCCCGAACGAGTAGAAGATGACCATGTTGATGCCGGAGAACTGCTGCAGGAAGTTGACGCAGAGGGCGAGCAGCACGTGCGCGGTCGGCATCGGGGCCGTCAAGTACACCGTCTCGATGGCCACCGCCTCCTCGTCAGCGCGCGCTCCCCGCAGCGCCGTAAGGCACTCCTGCGCCTCCAACTGCAACGACGCAGTGGGGATGGGGCTTTCGTGAGTGCAACTGGACGACCGGCCGACCTAGCAGGGGCCGCACCAGAAATTAGATAATCGTTTACTGCGCAGAAGCCATACAGTAATCGAGCGAAAAGGAATCAAATAAACATTAGGATAACTCGATTGCAGTGGTTTTTTTAATTGTCACTTCCAACATGTTATACAATAACTTTTGTGTGCGTCTGCGCTATTTTCGGGCCATGTGCACAGAAGCACTGCGAAAGGCACGCAGCCGTTACGGCCTTTGTGTATAAAAGCCCACCCTCTCGGTGGACAGTTCGCATTCGTTTCGCAACGGCGCATCCATGCTGTCGCCCTGTCCAGTCCTGCTGTAATATCGCCCGTAAGGGTACTGTTCCTGTATTGCTTCGGCTCATCTCTCGCCATGCAGTAAACCAGTTAAGTTTGACTTCGGCTTCTTGTCATCACCAAGGCAGCAAACTTCGCTGCCGCTCACCTCAGCGCTACCACACGCATGACGGAGGCGACGGAGCCCGGTTCGGGACGCGTTCCCGTTAGTAACAGTATCGACGAGGTGTCTGTATTGTCGCTGTTCATGCATGACGCCAGCTGCGTTATCTCTATCTTACCTGCTACTTTGAGGTGTTCATTGGAGCTTTTTGTCACCACCAACTTCACGCACCATGAGCTACTAACCCACCGAAATAAGCCACTCACGAAAAAAAGAAAAAAAGAAGAAAAAAAAGCGTGTAGGGACTTATGGCGGAAGCCCCTTCTTCATTAGCAGTGGCAGGCCGGCGGAGAGCGCACTCCGCGCGGCGCCCCTCGAAATACTCTGCACTGTAACTGCCGCCGCCACCGACTCCTCGGGTCTTTGTACGAAGCTTACGCAGTGACTTCGTTGTGACGCGCGGCCTACCATCGTGCTCTCATCGGCTGCGGACGCACGACGGTCGTATGGTCGTATGAGTGGAGAGAACATGCATATGGACCCAATTAAGACCCCGGCCTATGACTGCACTCTTAACAAAAAATCTCGTAACAGGGTAGTAACGGCTGTATTTACTAATTCCTTACGAACTTTACTACCCCCCAGAACGGTACGTAGATCCCGCCACTAAGTATGGAACCGTTACTAGTCTAGACCGTGCACTTAGTAACTGCTGCTTGTCTGATACTAACATTCACTGATAGTATAGTAACAAAATTTTCTGAATTATTGAACATTATAACTGAAGCACTCTTCTCACTCCAAATCACGATTAAAAAGTTTTTGCAAATCGACATGCTGCATTGTATCGCTCACATTAAAATGCGTAAAATTATCGCTAAAATATATTATTTTTGCGACAAGCCCACCCACTCTATCAGATGACTTTCCAGTGCTGGCAAAAGCAAGAAGAGCAGATGTAGAGATGGGCAAAACGGTTCCCTTCAGTTAGCGGCTCAGAGCGGCTCAGTTCACTGAAGTGAACCGGTTCATTTAGTTCGGTAACCTGTCATAAGCATAATTTAAACTGTAGCCCTTAATTTATGTGAAAGCATCCGGTTTATTTGCAGAGAAAAGAATTGGCTTCATCGTCATTGTAAACGTTTTTATGTGTCTTTGTGGTATTTCAAGATCACGCTCGGTCGAAATATAAGCAAGAAATGTAAATTTTCTGTCAACTTCAGCTCAAACACGCTTTCTACTAGTGAGCTGTGACACGAGAAAAAGGTATTCTAGAAAACACGATTCAAGAATTTTAATTTTACTACATGAAATGCACATTGGGGTTTATGAACAACACTTTGCTCAGTTTATCCAAAGTGAGATGGTTCCGCTTTTTCGCACCAGTATTAGATGACGTGGAACTTGCCCTCAAGACCCGGTTGAGTCGGCCGATACGCCTCTACTGGCTCTACCGAAACGTGCCGACACAATTCGCCCAGAACCACCTGGAGCGGCTTTCCCAAAGAGCGGCTCAGAAGATCCGGCTCCGCGAAGAGCGGCCCTCCGAAAGGTCCGAAAGAACCGCTGCTCCCAAAGAGCGGCTCAAAAGGTCCGGCTCACTCCTGATTCGGACTGTACGCTCACGTGACACGAGCGAGGGAAGGCGCTGGAGGCAGCGCATCGGCGCGCCGCCGGCAGCCGATCGCGGAGGCCATGAGGCAGTGCAGTCGCTTTCTGGCACCGATAATAGATGACGCGAAACTCGTTCGGAAGATCTGGCTCATTCAGTGAACCGGCACTTCGGCTCAGTTGGCTCAGCGGCTCATTAGGCTCAATAGCTCTGCTGTGGCCGAGAGCCGAGAGCCGAGGACTGCTGCTCCCAAAGAGCGGCTCGAAAGATCCGGCTCGCTCCTGACTAGGACTGTATGCTCACGTGACAGGAGCGCGGGAAGGCGCTGGAGGCAGGGTAGTTGCTTTTTCGTATCGATAAGAGATGGCGCGAAACTCGCACCAAAGACTCGGCTCATTCGGTGATCCGGCTCTTTGACTCACTTGGCTCAGTGGCTCTGCTGTGGCTCACTCGGTTCGACCTGGTTCGACACGGATCACTGAGCGAGCGAGAAGCGTCTCCCTCTTTCCGAAAGAACCGCCGCTCACTTTTTACTGAGCCACGGCTCACTCGCTCTTTAAAAAGAGCTGAAAAGATCCGGCTCGATCCTGAGCGACGCATCTCTAAGCAGATGTATTTTTAAGGTAACTAATTTATACTCGCTCTCGTCGTGCATCCCATTGGTTTTCTTGCTTTATTTGTTGGTAGTCTAAGTGTGATATGTGCGTGTTGAATGTGTCGATGTCGTGCTGTGCGCTCAGCCGATCCACCTTGTTCCGCGTAGCTTTTTACTTGGTTATGCATGCCAAGTTAGTAAAAGCACTAAGTAATTAGTCTATACTGTGACAAGTAACTGGTTAATGTTCTGCTTGTAAGTGCCACGACCTTTTTTAAGAGTATGCCTCTACTATAATGAACATCATCGAGACATTAATGAGAACAAGTGCTGCAGTGGCAGGCTTTCATATCCCTCCTTTCTTCCCGTAACCCCCCTCGGACATCTCGTTTTCCTGCCTTAATAAAACTTTTTTCAGTCAATGGCTCGCCAGTCGGTACGCCGTAAGGCTCGTACGACTAGCTTACGACACTAAAATCGGTTCTGTGCACAGTCGTTACGACCAGTCGCACGCCAATCGCGTGATGTTTACGCTCGTGAGTCTCATGCTCAGAGATTCCGAATACCCGAAGAGGTGGAAGGGGAGAGAAGCATAGCAAGTAGCTGGACAGACCTTGTACCGTGCTCTCCCTCAATTCCCCAAAAGGCTGCGTTGTGGAGGAGTCCACTACCACTGCAGGCGAGTTTTTGTGCAGACTGTTTCGGTCGTCCACAGGAGACAAAAAAAAAAAAAAGGAAACACAACCCACTACGGGACACCCGAAAAGGGCAAGTACCAAACGGTGCGTTTACATGGGAATTATCTTTCAGTTGAAAAGAACGGCGTTCAGAGACGGGTTCCACTATAAAACTTTGTTATCGGGTAGTCAGCTGTGTATTATGCTTCCCGCGCCCAGCATTTCCTTTTGTAGATACACTTTTATAACGCATACAATAGGCTAAAGTTTTTGACCAGCCGTAGACTGTTGTTAAAGAAACAAAAGGCTCCTGCTCCTAGTCAGTTGCTCTCGAGTGAAATCGGCAGACATTTGACATCAGTCGGGCCGTGAAGGGTGGACACTTTTAGGCGAGTATACAGGCGAGCGGTCACCCTGCGGCCGAAGAGCAGGTGCCAGCGTGGAGACTCCGTGGCGACCAGGGAGGCGATCAGGAGCAGAGCCGCGGGTACCACGCAGGCCAGGGCCAGGTTGTCCCAATGAATGAACTTTCCCAGCATGAACGAGTACATGATGCCTATCGTGATGGCCATCTGGACTCCGCCGCCCTGCACGTCGCGGAAAGAGGGCGCAGTCAAGAAGTCAGTTGCTGAAGGCCCTCGTATTGCCGCCCTTCGTCGCTGTGCGAAATGGCACTTCTTTTCCGCGAGCATGCGTGGATACAAGAATTTTGGGCAAGGCGTCATTTAGATATCCCTTGCCCCACCCGTTCTCTGTACCCTGGGTATTGTTCTATCCTACTTGTGAGCGGGTGAGAATCTGGTGCAGGGGAGAAAAACGTAGTTGCTAGCAGCGTTAGAGATAAGAAAAAATAGCAGTGGCTTAGCTCGGCTATGCCAGGATACACGTAGCGCGAGATAAGGTTCAGCTGGTTATTCTTAGGTTTCCTGGTTGTCTAGGATTAGCTGATTATCACGCTTACTGCTGCCAAAACGATTTAAAATCCAATCCAATCCAATCCAGTCCAGTCCAGTCATTGCTGCTCGCGCATGCGCAGCACGGTTCTCCAGGAGAGGGAGAGAGAGATAAACTTTATTTTGAAACCTGTGTCCAAAGGACTGCTCGGCTTCTTGGTTGGGTTATAGGGACTATAATCCAGGCTATAGTTCTGGCGTGTTTTTAATGTGGTTCACAAGTGTGGTCCAATAGAGCTATTCAAGCTCCTTAGGGGGTGTGACCCATGCCTCCCAGCAAGTAGGGCGCTTTGTGGCAGGAATCGGTTGCAGGGAAGATCTCAGGGTGCTTTGTATGTAAGGGCATATGTCCAGAGGGTGTGTTCATTGTTGGGGTATTGGTCGCAGTGGGAGCATATTGGTGTGCCTGCAAGCCCGTCTATGTAGTGTTGTATGTGTTGTGTTGGAAGCGTGCCGGTTTGTGCTCGTCGAATGAGGACGGAGCCACGCGAAACGGCTGTCAAGCGGCTCCGGCGCAGGGCCAGGCTTGGCTACTGCACAAAGGAGGCGCACAGCTGGGCACGCGCCGGCGCCAGTGCGTCTGCCGCGGCTATGACGTCACTCTTCTGGAATGCGCAGACCGGCTAATGTGCAGACCCAATTCTCTACACACCCGTACTCCAATTGGATTGCATCCAATCCTATACAATCCAATGTAATCCAATCCAAATTCAATCCAATGCTCGTCGCGCTTGCGAAGCACGGCCCTTCAAGGTCCACGCGAAACTGCTCACCCTCGGCCAGTGTAGCTTACGCTACAAAAAAAAAAAAAAAAAAAGGCTCCGGTTTAACATTTGTGAGCCAGGTTATCAAAAGCGAAAGCTTCGTGAAAGCTTGCCTCTGGTAGAAATTTCACAGCCCACTGTCTAGCTCTATGTACTGCACGATCGAATTCACCGTTTCGCTTGCGCTGAAGGGCACGCACGGACAGCCGAGCCGGCGCCCCATGGATTGCGGGACTGAGCAAACCAGCGCCGGCAAAGCAACCGTTAAGCCTTCGCTGGTCCACGTAGACCGCCCAGCCTGCGCTGAGCGATCAAGCGCACGGGACGCTGCCGTCTCACCCTCGCCCAGTCACGTGGTATCGCAGCGGCGAGCCTCCGAACGAAGCGTCAAGAAAAGCGCAGCTTGCGCGACGGTGGCTGAAGGGGACTTTTGACGCAAACAATGAGCTTGACAGATGTAGCGTAGACAGTAAATGAAAACCAGCCGGATAGGAAGTTCCACTGGGCGTATGTTCCAGTAAATCCTCGAGCGGTACGACGTTTACTCCGTACTGCAGAGTGTATAAAGCAGTATACGCCTAAACAGTCCGTCAACCAAGTGACGGTGCAAAGGTGTAAATACGACGTAATACGACGTAATTGCTCCGAACAACGGTGGAGTTAATCTCATAACCTCTAAGAAAACTCCGGCTGAGGAGGCTCATGCCGGGAAAAGCTCCGTGTATTAGCGGAGTTGAAGAACGAGCCCCTCGCGAGATGTCGGCGCGAACGAGAGAACAGTAGTCAAGATTGCCGCTGCTCCCGGTGGACGTGCAGGTAGACAGCGAGCTCCGATATAGAAAACGTGGCCTGTCGCGTGCATCTCCCCCCCCCCCCCCCCACCACAAAAAAAAAAAAAAAGCATACAAGAAAGGAATCTATCAGCAAGATCAACCAATTGACTTCCCAAAGCATTGTGTGGAGCACGAGTTCGCTATTGGCGGTAAGCGCGAACACGGGCGGCGCTGCGAAGCGCGCCTCCGTGACGTCGGCTTAGGGATTCTCGCATTTGTCGTCTGCTTCACTCAGGCTCGCTCTCCTGCTGTTTCTTTGCGCTCGGTCAACGTCTGATGCTTTTCCGCACCAGAATTGGCGTGTGGGTAACTTTTCATCATAATAATAGGCTTAAAATCGCATACACTAGCTCATGGTGTCAGTTAAAGTATAGTTTAGGATACCGCTACGGAAGAAACATTGCCGGCGTCCCCCATTCCTCGCGAAGCCGGTCCTGTGCGGAGCGCGAAGAGTCGGAGCTAGGCGTCAGCTTCACAATTAAGCAAAAGTTTCGAACAAAGGGAACAGTCAGCTGCTAATAACCGACAACAGTGAAAAGGGAAGACCAAAACAAATTTCAGGGCTGTTGGCTTTGGCAGACGGCTTTACGATTCCCAGTAATCATATGTAAGGTAAAACAGTTTTTGAAACCTGGCTGAACGCTCGTACGTGTTGTGTCACATCACTTTACGTTGTCAAAGCATGAAAGTTTGCCGACATGCACTATGGGCTGCAAAAATTGTAGGTTGAGTTCCAAATAACCCACTTTGTATATAGGCGCGTGCTGATCTCATACCAGGCATCTAACCAGTATGGAGGTTTGTTGAGCTAAACGAGCCACGTCTACATTAAATATACAGTAACACTATATTTGTTCAGACCGTGAGGGATATTTCGGTACATTTTCCACAGCCATATTTTCCCGATATTCGGATATGCGTTGTAGGAAAGCTGCACTCAAGAGGAGGAGGAGTAGAAGGAGGAGGAGAAAATTTTATTTACAATTAAATCGAGCTGGTTAGTGGGCCAGGTCCTCAGTCCAAGACAAGAGAGCAAAAGTAATCTTCTTCAATTCATAGAACGCCATCCCGAGTAGAATAGGATTTGTTCTTTGCGCCTGGAAGGGTTGGAATGCAATAAAGAGCTACTCAGAATTATTCTTCGGTTTCGATTCTTGTAATATATGCAGGTATACTATTTATTGCGTTAGTTAGCGAGTATATCATGCCTTCAACACCGTAATCATGTCATCATTGTTCGGGTTGAGAGTCAGTTCGTTATGATAACGATATGATTACGATAGAAATTCGGAGCACAAAAGCCGCCTTCGACTACTGTGTACAACGTTATTTAGGGCGCGATCGCGGTGGCGTAGCACAAACCTTCTCATTCTATTTGCATGTGCATAAACAAACCACGCTGCGGATATGAACCTTCTTGCACGCAGCCGTAATGAAAGCCAATTTGTGAAGAAGCAATGTATGCCATACAACACGAAGGAAATATCCACACGATCTTTGTGAGCCTCCCAAACATCCCAAAACCCCCTAATAAGACGTTTGTGACGGCGCAGAAAAATTAATGCGTTGGGCAGAAAAAAAAGCAAGAAGCATTAATCTGATACAAGACATCAACGAAAGAAATAGAAGAAAGCCGCTTTATTTCCTGCTGTACGATGCGCGTGTAGGGGCCGCTGCTTGGTACGTAGTATTAGACTGTTGAGTCTTCATAAGAGCATCTAAAAAATACTGCAGGGAAGCCTACGCATTTTGAATACTTATCGAGAAGCTCTTATCGCTGATCCTCGCGAATAAGCTAGAAAGGACGAGTTACACACGATCTTGTGACTGATGCTCTGAAGAAAGTTGTTCTCTATCTCCTCGTGTGTTGCAAAATTGTGGGGGATACAGCTTCAAATTATTCAGATGCGTCAGAAGCTGGCAAAATAACTGAATCACTAGAAATACGCTTTTTAATGCACTACAGCAACAAAGCGGGCGATTTCTAGCACAGACACTGCTGCCCCTCACAAGCGGAGTGTAGCAGACGACAGCGGCGCGAGTCCCTAAGCTGACGTCAGAGCCAGGGGGCGCCACTCAAACATCTCACCGCCAATACGCCTCGGGCGCGGCCTGTAGGGGCGCCACTGAAATCCCCCTAGCGGCCCGTTTCGAAAGCAGGCGCGGGAGTCGGCGTCGGGCTCCCAAGGGCCACCGCTGCTTTTGCGGCACGTCCACGACTGAGATTTACCGTGTGCGGGTGTTTGAAATCCATGTTAATGTGAAGCAGTCACTCTGTTCGCACATGAGGCGTGTTTACGAGAGTGTAAATGTTTCTGACGCGACCTTAGTGTGGTATATTCGGTCTGTATAAGCGCCAGGTATGTGTCACAGGCCAGCGGCGCGGAACCGGCGTGTGATGGAGCCGATGTTAGTTACTCTGACCTGAATTTACTAGCAGTGTCTCCGTAACCACTGGTTCCTCAGCTGTTCATGCTACGGCTATACACAACGATTTAAATTGGTTTTGTGCGCTTACATAATCAGCGGGGCACTCATACCTGACAGCACGCCAGTTGCGTTTGCCAATATTATACCTCAGATATTGATCACCACCATTTACAAGGCTGTCTGTGTTAATTTCGGGAATATTCAACAAAAGTAAAATGGACAAAGCATAATTATACTCTGGGATCAGCACACGACAGAGTCGTCTTGTCGTGAGGTGAGCGCCCGCAAACATTAATCTGCTCCTCTGCGAGCAGCGCGGAGACGGGCTTAGAATATAATCCGCGTCCGCGACTAATGCTTCGTCGAAATATCGCCATATGGCACAGGGAGCCAGCAGAATAAAACGCAAACTGATATCAGGGGGCCTTATCACATACCACTCTTTTCCTACGACACCTTTCATCGCTTGTTGAACAGCCTACCCTGTATACTTCCAAAAATGCGGCCGCCGTATGATCAGCTGTTCGTTGAAGTAGAAAAACAAAAGGAAAGTGAACGCAAGATTTGTGTGTGTGATTACTAAAACGTGCATTGCTTGCTTCCGCTCCGCATCTGTACACAGCGTCCTCCTCCCCCCCCCCTCCAACCAATGTCTCGCGAAATAGCAGTGCATTTCGCGTATAGGTGGTCTAGTGAACCCTACCTGGCTTAAGTTTCGACGAACGTCTTTAGCATGTCAGAAGCTGCGCTGTTTTTTTTTATTTGCGTTAGAGAATTATGTTTCTTAATACCGCACTTGCACAGCATTTATTTTTCTGTGGTTTCATTAAATTGCCTTGGTGTGTGGGCACATAATTAACGACGCACAGCTAGGCTTAGAATATACTTGTATATACTTATATGTACACTAGGCTTGGAATATGCTTATAAAAGGCATAAGTTATTGTCCGGGATTGGGTAATCACATCCCCGAAACACATTTTTCTGCAACGTATATATTCGAAACGAAGCCGAATTCGTTGTCCACGCTGCAAAATGAAGCCAACCTCTCATTGTGCCAGTATCAGGTCTCAACGAGGCGACAGGAGAATTCATTTGTGCCTGATGTTTTGGAGGTGACAGGGGTGATATGTTGCTACCGTCGCCGACGCCCGGAAGAGCGCCGACGAAGCGCGCAGCACCGCGTCCACCGCGTCTCCGGGTAGCTCTTGCAGGCGATCGCGTACTCTACGAAGACACAGCTGCTTTTTAAGTGACCTAAACGTACTCTTTGCCTATTGGCCGCGAGGCCCACCACTGGAGAGGCCGGCGCTGCGATCGTTTTGACGTCACTTGTAGGATCACCGTTCCTATCTTGCTGCGTAGTTGGCTTGCAGCGCGTGACGCTTCGCTTAGAAAGCGCGTTATAAAAGTATTTTCGTGTTAATTTCCTTCGTTTGAAGTTAATTCTCAGCGCGTCAAGCGCACTTCGACCTAATGGTGTCTGTATAACCGTATCAACTGTGGTAGATTATCCGCAAACACCATGAGCGTGGTGGTGTATTACGCATGCGACCGAAGCGTAAGCAGAGGCTTGTTACCCCGATCAAGAATGTGGAGTACGACGATCGCCGAGTGAAGTTTCTAGATTTCCCTTGTTTGCAAGAAATGTATAAAGCAGGAAATCATGAAGCGTTAACTGCTCGCAGGAGCACACGCACCCGCCCTGACTGCCCGCGCAGCCGACGGTGCGGCTCAAACCGACGCTGGTCGCTGCAGCAACAACTTGTCGCCGCTTTTTAAAATCACACAAGTCGTCGAAAAGAAGTTCCAGATTGCTGAAAGTGGATGTTAGTGTGATGAAAAATTCCGATATCGTAGTGTCATCAGCAGTGGTTTTCAAAGCGATGCTCAAATATCTGCCGCGATTTACGCCGACCGGCCGCGGAGGTCGGTCCCGGCAGCGCCGGCCCGTTCACGCACGGTGCGGCGAGCAGCCGAAGGATGGCCATGCTTGCGCGCAAGAATCGGCCGAGGCCGTGCTGGTATCTTGATCGTCGATCGCTTCAACGGAAATCACCGCGCTTACAGAGTTCCTAGCGCGGTGAAACGTTCTGTTAGGGATTGTCACTCGCAACTCTAACGGCGATGAAATATCTGCTGCGACGCCAAGCCTAAAGTTCCCAACATCCGATTACGTGCATCCGAAGCCGGCTGCGAGCTGTTGGCGAAGGCCCTCCCGTCGCGCACGCGCGTGTTGCGTTTGGGTTCCTCTAACTTCTTGGGGGGCCCCCAACGCTCGGTTCTCCTATTCTAAATATCCCCATTACCTGAAATCATTAACGACGTGCACAGTGTTTCGCCTCGTACGCAGCCTCGACTTCTGTGAGCAGTCGTGAGTTTTGAAATTGATGCTTGAGAAATGCCGGCTTACTGTAAACAAACAAAACACGCTGCAATTATAAATTACCACGCCGAGCACCTAATGAAAACTAAATATAGCCTTGTCCGAACCCGCTCGAAGGCGTTAAAAACTCGCGTTCATACCGTTCATGCATTGCGGACAAGTCGCGAAAAGTAAACATCAGCCGTGCAGAGTACAGGCTACGGCAGTGATCGTTAATCAAATCCGGGTATGACTATAAAAACATGGTAGGGGAAATAGGCACTGATTAAGCCAAAATGCTGTCTATAACAATACTTCTAAGCATGTGCGCGAAACAATCTGATCACCGTTCTCGCGTAGTCATTCATTTACCAGGCAAGCAGTTCGCGCGGTGAGATCATAAGTGAGCGACGCGTTTTAATCGCTGTTACCAGGTATTTGCTTGCACACACATGTCCCGTCACAAGTATTTCATAACGAATTTACAGCGTACTTTTCTCGGCGTCAGTTGCATCGTCCTTGGCGTTAGCTGGCTGCGTATGTAAGAGCTGTGGGTCGCGATGGTAGCAACTACCTAAGCGCGGCGGTGTCGCCGGGAACAAGCGAGTCGCTGATTGCTTGCCCGAATTATTTGGTTTACAGACAACTTTTTTGGTAATTTCCATCAAATCCACAAGGAGCGGACGAGACGGTGGCCACAACAACAACAAAAAAAAAAAAAAAACACGCTTCCGCATACGCACGGGAAATGTGTTGTAGCAGACGACAACACGATTCGGCGTCCTACGAGTGACGTCACTCGTAGGTGGCGCCACGGTATGTCCTCGAGGCCAATAGACGTCACCATAACAAGTTTTTTTCAGGGCGCGGAAATGCGAAAAGAAGCGAAACAGAACCTAAACATTGCACGCGGCCCTATCAGCCACGCAGCGCAAATCCCGTCAACGCCGCGGAGGAGCGGCGCAGGCGGCGCAGCGATCGCGAAGCTCGAGGCGTAACGATCGCCGGGTGGCGCCGCACTCTTCCCTCCGCGGGAGTACGCCGGGGATGCCGCCGCTTCGGCACGTGCTTTTTTCGCTGCGCGAGTGCTGCATTTATCGCGCTACGTTGAGGTCCGGGTTAAATTTTCTTTCGACTTATGAAATCATACACATTAGCACGTGTCCAGCAAGTTCGGTTTACACGCAGAGTAGCTACTGGGTCCATTTTTGCCGGTGTTTGTCTTGTCGTCTGCTAGAGACGCGTCGTCTGCTACGCGCCAGTCGAACGGCCGAGCGCCCCGGCGGTTTCACGGGATAAAGAGCGCTCTTGTGGGCGACCTTTGGCTAGTCTAAACACCTCAGTCATCGCGAAACGACTACGTCTGGTGAACGGCTTTCCAGCGCCCTAAGCAGACGCCCCCCAGCCCGCTCCTCCGCGTCTGGCAAGTGAACGTGCAGCTCGGGGTGGACGCTGTCTCCCGCACCGCCTGAGGCATACAGCCTCCTACTCACGAATGCGAACAAAGCGACCGCCGGCTGCGCGAGCCACTTAAGCCAGCACGTACAAAGGGCGGGCGGCGGGAACACGCCTTACTCGCCCGAAACGAAAAGATGAAACTGAAAGCGAAGCAACCCTCCCATATTGTTGCATGGTCAGCTGCCACGACAGTAACAAGGCGAAAGAAGAGGATCCATTCGTTAAATTCTGCATATTCCCCGCGAAAACGCACCAAAAGGATAGACGGTAAGCATGCATGCATCACTGCGGTTTGAAAGGTGAAATATGTTAGCACATTTTTGTATCTGTGTGCTTTCAGTTTACATTACCCGGCTTTGAAAATGCGAACTAGTGTTGTAACGAGTCCTCCCCTCTACACTTTTTTTAATGCATGCTTCCAATGATTGTTTTCCGCTATAAAAAATGAACTGCAGAGTTGTTTAGCTGGTGCCGTTCGATATCGTCCATATATAACACAATAGGTTGACATTTTGCATGGGTGAAAAAAAAAATAGTTTCTAGCGATTTATCTGGCTGTAGTAGCTCTGGTCATTGTGACTTGTGTGCTGGATGGGATTGCTGCGTTGTTCGTTTTTTTTTCCCGCATTTACAAATACTGGTAATTAAAAGAGGTATACACCAAATTCTGTATATTAATAGTAATTAAAAGTTATACGCCACAAGCTGTTCTGTTGTTTCCGCGAACTGTCACTCTAACCCATACTTGTACTCCGAGCGGGTGACAAACATTGCAAACAAAAATTCCTTCAAGGCCTTAAAATGGAAATGCGGCGCCGTCAGCGCACCCCTTAATTAGCGTGTGCCTTTCTAATGCGTTTTTATAAGATGCAGCTGATTGTTTCAAGAGTAAGAAATAACCTATTACCATAATCAATCACGTTTATCTTACATTTCTTGCAAACCTCAGTGTTGCTGCAGCCCAGAAAATCCGGATGTCCGAAGCGCCAGCACGCGAAGGGAGTAACCAACAAGAGAAAAGCACTCTGTGACAAGCTGAACAGCTGTCGCCTTGCAGACGAAAGGTCAGCAACCGGCGACCGCCGAACAACGCGTTTCCCCCCTAAAATCGTCGGGGCAGTCTGCCGGTCGAGCGGCGGGTCTGAAGCAGACGACAAGACAAACGTCGACAAAAATGAATGCAGTAACTACTCTACGTTTAAAACGAACTTGCTGGACACGTGCTGACGCGTATGGTTTCATAAGTCAAAAGAAAATTTTACCCAGCCCTCTTCCTAGCACGCGCGCACCGAAAAAAGCACGTGCCGAAGCGGCGGCAGCCACCGCGTACTCCCGCGGAGGGGAGAGTGCAGCGCTGCCCTCGCCCGGCAAACTTTAGCTTCGACCGTGATCACATGTAGTGTTGTGCTCGTCCTGGAGCACGAGCAGGAGACCTCAAGGGCCGGTCGGAACAACAACCAGCGTAGCACTCGTCGACGCATAAAAGTGTTGCACTGTGAGAGCAACCAATTGCCCTACACTGCAAGGTGAATGTTGAAAACGGTAGGGTGGCTTTCTGGCCTATACTTCGTACTTCGACAAGCGCATACTCGATGTAATCAGCTAACGATGTCATGTTTGTCAGAGCTTGGAATATATTCTGTGTATGTAAAATCTTTTTGAAGAGGTCAAAGCCGCATCGCTATCGACCTCCATAAGCCCGGTGGGGCCAGTCATTGTCATCAAGAACAGAGGTCAATCTCCCTTTGCTGGCATAATCGTCATGTCTCGGGCCGCATGAGCGCACACACTGTTTTCTTCCTCTTCACAAGCTTCCCCTTGACGCTCAATTAAACAGACCTCGACGGTCGCTTCTTTCCCCCCTTGACGCTCGAGTCTTGTCCTTGGAGGTCGACGGATCCCACAGTGAATATATTGCCGACAGCCGGTACTTTAGCTGGTGGGTATATTTTCCGGGCACTGTCTCCTGATTGGCTGTTCAGGCTTACGTCATTGTGACTGCCTCTGCAGGGCACGGAGTTAGCCGTGGCGCAGTGGTTGCGACTGTCGTGTCTGATCTCGATATCGCTGGTTAAAACCCCCCTTCTTCTATATTTTTTATTATTCTGTTTCTTATGATTTTCTTCGCCTTATAAACGGTGTTTATTTATTCAGAAACTCGGTGCTGGATAATACAGATGCGCTCGTTCTTTTACGGAATTCCGTTTTTATTGTTTATTCCAGACCCACCTGCATGTATTGGGTTGGGTTGGGTTAGGTTGGGGATGGGCACGCCTTTTTAATATGGGTTAGGTTAGGTTAAGTAAGGAACTGCCTTAATGGGTTGGGTTAGGTTAGAACTAGTTAGGTTAGATGTTTGCTTAAAATACATGTGCGAACAAAGCATGCACGAGGACAAAAATGCATCTGTGCGGGAGATCGTAAAATACCGACTGCCGGCAAGAAAATGCCGGCAGGATGGTTACATGGCCGCGACCAACCAGTGGTTTCGCAGTGCCGGCAACATCTCGCTAAATGTAACAAATGTAACCCTAAATGCAATGCAGCTGGCACAATATCGGGGACAGCTAATTGTCGGCTGGCGACACAATATCCGGGAAACATAGAATGCCGGCTGCCGGCACAATAACGCCTACCGATAAACTGCCGGCTGCCGGCACAATATCCCTTCCCTTTCAATTTTGATTTCAACGTCGGGGTCTGTGACGCACTGTGTCGGGGTGTGAAAGTGAACGTGTTCGTCTAGCTGCAATCATTTCTAAAAACAACCGGTCCAATGCCCGCATTTTTGATAATTTAATATTCCAGGCGGTGCACTGCTTCAAACTTTAGTTCATTTCAGAAGGTGCAGGGAGCACGGTGGAGACTGCATTGTTGTCAACAATCCGCTCACTGAGCAAGCTCACCGTAAAGGGGGCATCGAAAAGACGTCGCCGCCTCCACTCTCGGCAAATGAAAGTGCGGCCTGAAGTGCGGCAGCTCAAGAGGTTTGCCGGGTTTAAGAATGGAAAAGACTTTGAGTGTTTCCATTCGGGGGAATGGTACTGACTTTCCAGTGAAGATTGTAACGGCGTGTTAAGGTATCTACGGATTGATCACCCAGGTTGCGAAAGAGCTTGCTGGTCACGCAGTTTTCCTAGAACCACTAGATGAGGTTTCAAAGTATCGGCACTCTTTTATGTCATTGTTGTATGCCCCCGACAGCGGCCATTGGTCGAACCGCGTCACGTGACTTTTGTTTACCCCGGGAAGACCCATGGGCGCTGACATTTTGTTGCCGCTGTGTTGCCGCGCGCGCGCTCTTCGACAAGTCTTTATTTTGGGAGTGCAGTGCGGCTGTATGACACGTTGAGAGTGATTTTTCAAGCCCCCAGACATAGTAGCGATGCCGTGCTGCTCTGTACCGGGCTGTTTCAACCGGCGGGAAGGTGGAAAACGCCTGCATCGCTTCCCGCTGGGAAAGAACTACAGTGGACTAGCGTAACCTACAGCCACCTAAAAAGCGTAGGTGAATTAGTGGTTCTAGCGTAAGCTAGAGCCACTAACTAAGCTACTCTAGCGTAACCCAGCCTAGCCCTATCGCACCGGCGCGCTGTCTCTAAATATTCCAAAAGCCAACACAGCTGTCATGGTTGCCAAGCGGTGCCCGGACCAATTCCGCCCGTCAATGTCAGCCGCAGTAGGGCGGAGAAAGCTGGCCACCATGACCTCAGGCACCAAAATGTCTGCCGCCGTGCGTCAGTGTCATTACTTTTAAGCGTAGCTTATTTAGTGGTTCTACGTTTTCCTAGTGAAGACATTCGTCGTGTCGCTCGCTTCTAGCCGGCCAATAAGCGAGTTGCGGGTAAAGGCGCAGTGGTTGAAGATATCTGCGGAAATTTACAACGCAGTGTGGGCTCCCTATACTCTACGAGCCCGCCGCCCCCATTGAGTTACGCCTGGGGCGCCGCTCACCAAAATTGCCTCACGATAAGCTCAATGTGAGTAGCAAAAACAGAAACGATTAGAGAAAGCACTCCGTAAGAAACGAGCACCAGTCGCAGTTTATGGAGTTTATGGCTGCAGTGTTTTCACATGAGCAGCTTTTAAATAGTTTACGTAGTTTTTAAATTGAGCTCATACAGATGACGCTAGTGGGTATTCGTGGCACAAGGAAACGCATATTGAGATATCATTGGAACCCCTTCAATAGCCAAGTATATATTTGCCGCATTAAGGATGGCGGCGGCCGCGCGAGCAGGCCATAGCTGACCAGGGATCCTCGCTGGTGCGGCAGCGTGACCTCGGTGATGTAGGCGGGCGAGCAGAGCGAGGTGAGCCCCATGGAGTAGCCGGTCATGACGCGGCTGAAGTAGATCTGCAGCGTGGACCCGCGGGAGAGGTACATGAGCGTGTAGCCGCTCATGAAGCCCAGCGCGGCCAGGCTCAGGGTGGCCTTGCGGCCCAGGGCCTGCGCCACGGGTCCCCCCGACAGCGCCCCGACCACGGATCCCAGGGTCATCAGGGCGTCGTACCTGCAGCGCCGGCATAGCGGGCGCGCAAACTTTGGATCCACGTATTGCGGGAAGCGGATGGAGCAGTGCGGGTGACTCGGGGCCTTATATTGAGGCCACCGAAGGCTGCCGACCAAAGCCAGCGCCAATAAACATGACGTGTATACGCGGTTGAAATGGTGCCTCTAGTCTATAGCTCACTCGTAGCCCTTGGATACTAACGTGCACTTAACACACTGTCTATAATATTTCCCCAATGAGGGCCCTGCTGATGTCATGCAGTGCGAAATTCGTATGTTTTTTTATATTCGTTATCCTTTTTTTTTTGTCAGAAAACGCGCCTTTTGGCGCTGGAAAAGAGCTGAGTGGGTTACCAAAGGCAAACGGTATTTTGTTTGCCTGGGCTTTTTGAGACGTGGCAGATCAATGTAACAAAGCACAATGTACAAGCTTTGTTATTGGAACAATTGCTGCAATGGAAAAGAAGCAGACTCCACATTGCCAAATTGGCACATGTGAACAGAAAGAAACGATTTTGTTGGATCACTAACACTGCTTGTAGACGTGTTAAGCAGCTGTCTATAAAGATAATATGGTCTATAAAAATTGGTGGTGTGTAAAAAAGTGCAGAAGCTCCCGAGGGGGGATTGTGGAATAAATGCTTAAAGGGACACTGAAGTGATATGTAAACATTGCGGGATTACTTGCGCAAATTGTAGTCCGGAGTCCCCAGACCATGTTCCGACCACCCTGGGAGCGTTTACGCGATTTTATTTAGTAGAAAAATCAATTCGAAAATGCTGTCCTCCTCTCTTTACGCTCGCCCATTTTCTGCGGCGTTTTCGTGTGACGTCGAGAGGAGCCGAGCTCGCAATTGGCTGCGCTACTGCACGGCTCCCCTGCCTTCAGACAGTCAGTCGGCCCAGCGTTTCGTACGCCGGCCGCCGACGGGTCGTCGCAATTCGTTCGCTCAGTTGAAACAAAGCCAGGACACGTTTGTGAATGGTAGAATCTGCCTTTCTTTACTTGGTTAGTTTGTACACTGTATCTAGCTCCAAGTCAAGGTCACTTCACACAAGCGCTGCACAAGCGCACATGCGACGCTTCGCTGACTGGTACGCCAGTAGGAAAATATAAGGCCTCTTGAAGGGGGAGAAGAGTCAGAGAAGTGAATATAGGTACTAAGGAAATAAAATCAACTGATATTTTTACCGTACAGCGTAAAACTAGGGTGCGGGAAGCACTTTTTTGCGCTGGGCGAACAAGCACAGCGGTCAGCAGCACGACTACGCATCTGCGAACGCTTTCCCGTCTACGAAATGCAATTGCTAGACGTGAGCTATTGTAGAAACTCGGGCGACGCTTACTGCACGAGCGCAATACAACAAATAGTCACCTAAGCTGCTTGAAATGCCAAAACTAAATAAAAGTGTAAACTGGTTGTACAATATATACCCTATATTACCAAGACCTGCGGAGCCAGCTGCGTGGCTGAGTTAGTTGGGGCGCTAGATATGCCACCGCAAGTATTTTGCAAGTCAGGAGTTCGAATCCCCACGGGTACGTGCTTTTTTTTTTTTTTTTTTGTAAGAACTTTTTCGTTTTCCGCTGATGTTTTCTAACTTTTTCGTTTTCCGCCGATGTTTTCTATATTGAGTTCACCTTTTTTTGGGCCGCAACGTTCATGGCTCCACGAACTAGTTCACAAAACGCGCGCAGGCTTCCACTGGCGCGCTAGCGAGTTCTCGTTGGCGTGCTGTTGCCATAAGCACCGACTGCTTGCAGGCAGTGGGCACAGGCCAGAATGAACAGACCCTTGGCCTGGTGCGAACACGCTTTTTATGATACAGGCATGAGGGAGGCAAGCTCCAAATATGGGGGAAAAGCGCATGACATTTGGGCGTCTGCGGGTACGGGGAGGGCGTTCATGCACTGCGTAGGTTTCGGCTAGTGAATGCTACGATTCCAAGCCGTCCTAGGAGGCTTATCTTTATGCATTTTTACAGCTGACAACATGGCAGAAGCGCGGTACGATGATTACTGAGTTATTGAGAATGCCCATCCAACAACGCCAACGGTTGTGTTTTACAGAACCGAAACCGAAACCGAAACTTGTTTGGTTGCTCACCTTGGGCATCGTCCAATCACGGTGCCCGCTCCTCCTAACGTCACAGCTTTAGTTGGTGCGGCCGCCGCAAACCGCGCATGGTAGTTTTTCTTCTTTCGCGCTTTGTAAAATAATTACCGATTTGTCAATCGTAAAAACGATGAAAAGTGTGCTAATTTGAGCCAGTCTACGCAGTGCAAGCAAAAACGGGAGCTTGACAAATTCACTTCAGTGTCCCTTTAAGGCGCTTTGCTATACACCCACACTCTTTAAGGGCACCTTCACTGCTATTCGCAAATGCGTTGCTGCGGAACCGCGCTTGCACGTGTCGTACATAAGCAGTCAAAGTATAGGAAAGCATACCAATGTATATATCGCTACGGGCGCGATACTTTGGATTTAGGCTTTATTTACAAGGCGTGCGAAACGCTAGTCAGGGGGCGGTAAATGAAGCTCGGTTAGCATCGACCCGACACACTTTCTTTTGCTTTCGCTTACACGTAACACAGCGAGCGTTGTGCATGTAACGTTATGACAATGTCTAGGGAGGTGCTGGGAAGGCTCAGAAATTACGATGGTGAGGCGGCCAAGCGGGCTGCGAAAGAGTTCCGCGCGGACGACTCGTCGCTAGATCAAAAGAAACAACGCTGAGACATTTTGTGGAGAAAGGATGGCGAATGTCACGCGCCGGTTGGCGGGTTCCTTCAAAACCGTTGCTTCTATAGCATGCATTGCTGCGGTGTGGTGAACTAGAAACGGCGGAGAAATGCTGCAATTGTGGGAATCGAAACCGCGCTTTCCGGATCGCCTAACTTACGTACCATGAGAAGTGGGCATGAGAGAGGGAAGAGGATGGAGAGGGAGGGAGAACAGGATGCGAAAAATAGTGTAGTCGAAAGATGACCATGGGAGGGTAGGGTCTAAAAGAGCAAGTTAAAGCGGAGGAGGAGTGGGATGAATGGGCAGAGAGTCCGGTATGAACATTGTAGCGGATGCGGAAGGGTAGAGGCGCAGAAAAGATGGGGAGAGAATACGGACCGGCAGAGGATCATAAAAACTGTGCAATGAGTGGGCTGGTATCGATGAGCGATTGGAAATGGGGACGATTACGAGGGGGTAAGGGGGACAATACGACAGGAAAAGGAAAGAAGAAAGAGGGATAAATAAGCTACCTCGCCCTAGTGATTTAGGCACACCAATGGCAATACCGGAAAGCATGCTTTTACGCCCGTATAAAATTATTCCTGTAAAGTTTCTAAAAACCCTGGATTTGACGCGCATAGTTAAAAACCCCGTGTCGCACAAATTCGTCGCTTGACCGCCTCTTGCCAGACCAAACTGGAGCCCTATGCAAGGACAACTGTGCGTACCTGTCGTCTTACAGCCCTACTGCCTCCGAGATGAATGTGCTGGGACTGGGGTTGAGCTTCTACTCCACTCCTGAGGCGGATGTTAAGATAGTATGCGCCGCGGAAAATGCTGTCAGCCTGTGGATGTGTCACAACGGGACGAGGCTCGTACCCGCGTTGTGAACGTGCTGTCAAAGCTCCACCCGCACTCGTCCACACCCGCTCTTAATTCAGAAGAACGTAGAAGGCTGTAAAGAGCCCACGCGAAAATGCTGACATCGCAATTATGCCTGCGCACAAGGGTAACGCAACGGTCTTGCTTGACACGACGGTGTACATTGAAAAGATGGAAAGCCTTATAGAAGCTAGGTGCACGTAGACCCAACGCCTACGGTCTAACAAGAGCTGCAGAAGGTGCTTGCCGACTATATCCATACAGTTATCCCGACTACTGTGCCACAACGGATATGACCCGGCCTTGTACGGTCTGCCAAAAATTCACAAGGCTGGATTTCCCATGCGTGCCATCGTCGCCTTTACCCGCTCCCCACTTCGCAAACTCTCCGGCTACCTTCACCAGCTGCTCTCTCCGATAGTCGGCATCGACCCCACCCACGTCCGAAATTCGTCTGACTTCATTGAAAAGGTACGCCACATCAATCTCGATGACTCTGACGTTATGGTCTCCTTCGACGTAATTTCCTTGTTTACGTGCGCGCCCACTGGCAGCTGTAAAGGGGTGCCAAGACGCTCTTAGCCAGGACCCTTCTCTACAGAAGAGGTGCCCAATCGAATTGCCCGACCTGGCCAGACTTGCCTAATTCTGCCTAACGAACACTTATTTTACGTTTAGACAAGTGCACTACCGCCAAGTTCGCGGCGCAGCAATGGGTGCGTCGGTGTCTGTGACGGCTGCGAACCTGACGAGTCACTACGTGCAGCGCTACGAGCAGCGCTAATATTAAGCGATGAGTATATAACATAGGTTTGTTATTTTTTTTGTAAGATGACACGTCATCACCCTGCTACAAAGGGGATATCACAAGCAATCATCATCGTCATCGTTGCCATTTTTAAGTTGTACCCGAGTACAGTTGGCAAAAGGGGAAGGGAACGGGGGAAGAAAGAAAGGGAGGGTAGTACAGCGCGATGTGCATTGGAGGGGGAGGAGTGAAGGAGAAGAGAAGGTTTGGAGAGGAGGGGAGACGTATAGGATCGAGTGAGGGGCAGTAGGGTCGAGGGAGAGACGAGGAGGAGGAGGGATCAGAATGAGGTGCTTGGCATGCAGGTAGGCTTGTCACCTGCTCAGTTTGTGACCGGCCCGACCGGTTTTAAGTGCAATGCACTTCTTAAGCGACCCTGAACCTGCGTCCACCGGCGATGTCCGCGCACGTGGAGATGGGCGCGCGCAACCTGGCCGCTGACATAGCACATACCCACGGGGGGGATTGGCCAGGAATCTCCTCGTCTTCCTTGGCAACGGGGGGAGATGGGCGCGCGCTGCCTGGCCGCTGACATGGCACATACCCACGTGGGGGATTGGCCAAGAATCGGGCGTGAGAAGGGCTAACGCACCTGCTTAAAGGAGTACTGACACGAAATTTCAAAGCTGAGATCCGCTCTAGCAATCAAGTACAACGACAACACAAATAGGTGTCTGTGAATAAATGCATCTTTCTTTCTTTGTAGTTGTGTGTGTGTGTGTGATCTCTCTTTCGCGAACATTAACGAACCGCGCAAATTCAACTCGTGCATTCGCACTTTCACATTCTTCCCCTCGGGGAAATGCGGGGAATTTTTTTAGACAGCGGGCCGGTTGCTGGTCCGTACTTAAAACCGGCTGTTAAATTGGCCGGTTTTTTGGCCATCGTGCCGTGATTATTTATTGGTTTGGCATTTTATAAGCGTTAATTAAGCAACTACGACGATAAATAGGTGTCGGCAAGCTGCGCAAAGACACGCGAGCAGAGAAAATGTGCGGGCGAGCGCGGGCGAGATGCAAAAAAGAGCTTTTAATGGACGAAGTATGTGTGGTTACTTTTCAGTGCAGAACATTCAGAGCAATAACCAAATTTTCAGTAACTTTCAGTACAAACGTTATGTTGATTCTTCTCTAGGAAAACGCTACAATGCATATGGCATTGCAGGTCACAAAACATGGATTCTTTTTTTTTTCCACCACAAATTCAACCTTCTAAATAGCACGCTCCCCCCCCCCCCCCCCCACCCCTTTCCCCGAAGGGCCGGCTTTTTTTTTTCGGGTAAGGTGGCAGCCCTATTGGCAGTTCTGTTGAAAGTTGAAATGCTAGCCTTTCGGAAATGCTAGCGTTTCGATGTCATTTGCTACGAAGCAAGCGGGCCAGTGCTGTTCAGACCAAAAGCGCGGGGAATTTCCGGACCGTTCGTTGCTCACAAAAAGTGACGACTGAACGCGCCACAAAAGAAGCGTCGTGGGATCACCAGGCTACACCAACCAAGGATCTGCTCCGGTTGTTTTAAAGGGGCCCTGAAAGGCATTTTGAGCTCACTAAATGAACTAGCGCAATCGCTAGATTGGGTCGCCAACGTCACCTGTGCCAAGTATTACTCTTTTACGCGCAGCGGAAAGCTCACACTTTTGTTGCAAAGTTTGTCGTTTTTTTCTCACCCTTTCCTTCGTGTTTTTGGACGCCGCCATCTTCACATGTCTACATCATCGATTCCCAGATGTTCGTCATGAGCTAGACATCCTGCTATTGGGCGGCTTTTTCACGCACTTCCGGCAAAGAGATGAGTCGTCTGCTCAGCGTCGGCTCGCCGGCTGATTTGCCAGCGGAGTGCCGGAGTGCTTTGACATTTTACGACAAACGAAACAAATGTAAACAAATGCTTAACCGTTTGTATTGAATGCAACACGGCCATAACACGACGTGGATTTTATCTTACGTGAGTACGTACTATAAAGAAAGTCCCGTGGCACTTCTTTGGTGCAATCGCAGAGAACGCCCTGAGCCGAATGCCCGGGTTTGACGCGTACATTTTATTCAACTTCAAAACAATCCAGAGATGCGTTTCGAACGAACGCAACGTCACAACATGCGTTGCAAGTCTGAACCGCGATTGACAGACGATGAGTTGCCTCCTCCTGCCCGTCGTAAATACGGCACTCACCTCACACCCGGTTTGCGGGGACGAGCAGCAAGTCACAACTCTGGCGCGCAAGCGAGAAGGCTTTTAGCCACGCACACTGCACATACCAAATGCGAGGTTGAGTGGTACGTCGTTCGAGAAAGATAATCCAGACCATGGGAAGCACTATCCACCCGCAGAAGTACAATGTCGCATTTCATCGCGAAACGAACGCGTCCACAACACACAGGAGGCGATGCACACACACACACACACAGCTTCGGTCGCTGCATTGGCTTAGCTGCAAGCTTCGTTCGGACAATCAGCGATGCTACGACGATACAGAGCTGCGTGAGGACGACGTGCTAACCACTTCACGTATTTAAAAACACAGGGGCAAAGAACTAGGTTCATCGGAAGCAAAAAATCTTTCCTCCATTATAGTGCCTGAAATATACTGGCTAGTGTGCCGAGGGCGGGCTCCAGGCGGGAGCCGGGAGCGATGTACGCGGCCGTCTGCCGCTTGGGGCGCTGCCGTGCGGGAGTGTGCGCGTTCATCCGGCCCGAGCAGATCGCGCGGTTACCTCCGAGCTGCGTAGCAGACGGCAGCGGCAGAACTTTCCATTCCCGCTTGCGACGAAAGCGAGCGAAAGCGACGGGAATTCTGTCGCGCAACCAAAATTTGTCCCGACCATTCGACAAAAACGATCGTCGCGCGACAAAGCGACGGAATTCCTGCCGCTCTCACTCGCTTTCGTCGCAAGTGCGAACGGGCGTTTATGCGCAATCTCAGCCCCACATAAAACAAGCTCTTGCTTGTCGCCTGAGCATACGGTTGATATCTGACTACGTTACACTGTGCTTGCCAGTGTATTTAAACGATGTCACTAGGTTTGAAACGTACGCGCTCGGCGTGCAGCTTTGTAAACGCAAGCGGTTTCACATACGCACGCTATTTTGCTGCTAATAGAGTTTTAGTACAGCGTTTGTGGCCTTTGCATACGCTAAACGCTAAATTTTTGCGTCCCGCTACGTGACACCGCGATGGGAGTTTTAGTAGAGCGTCTCATCAGTTTTGCGTAGCGACACACTAATGCATACGGCGCCATCTGTCAAATGTTTTCCGAAATGTCTCGCCGGCTGATCTGCTAGCGGAGTGCCGGAGTGTTTGGACATTTTACGACTATCCAAACAAGTGCAAACAAACGCTTTCCCGTCAGTGTTGAATGCAACACATGGGTGCAGCTTGTCAGAACACGGGTTCTCGCTGATCGAGTGCAGCGTTGGTTTGCTCTTCGCCTTCACGTTCATCGCCGCTGATAAAGCGATCCGATCCGGCGCGTTTTGTGCACGGGTTCTCTGTCGGTTGAAAATGTATTTTTTCACATGCCGCCGGTAGTAGGAAATACAACCACCGCAAAATAACACCCGGCACCAGCGGGGCCACATCTGAGACCGCGCTTTTTGGATAAACAGTGCGCGGTGCACCAAAGGGAACGAGCGCACGATTCTCCCCACGCGGCTGCGAGTTCGCCGCCGATACCAACTGCAGCCCTGCAGCTACGAACACCGCGAAAGGGCAAGGCCAGGCCGCACACATGCGGCCAGGTCATTCGTTCGCTTTTCCAGCCTGTGTCCATGGTGTCTACAGAGATGAAAAAGCCGAAAGAGCTGGCCCGTAGCAGACGGCAGTCTGTGGGAGCGCAATAGCGGAAGTACGTCACCGCTGAGGAGCGGAGCATCATGGGAGGGGAGGCCAACAGCGAAGGAACAGTTGAAAAGAGGAGGAAATACGGCGCGACGATAATTGGCGGTTTTTGATTTATGATTTCTCAGCTAATACTCATCGCTTTAACAAAATTCTTGCAGGAGGAGATATCTAATACATTGCTTTATTTGGTTACATGTACATCCATGCATCGGCGGAAGGCATTTCAGGACCCCTTTAAGCCCATGGGATATAGGGATTGGTCTCAGTTGCAAACGTTTCACGTATCCTGCACAATTTCTGAACATTTTCTAAAGTTACCCGTTAGTTCTTTTTTTTTACATTTACGTTTGGTCATACAGAGTTCTTAAAGCGAATTTTGAGCATATTTAGAAATTTTACTCCGAACGAGGTTAGATGAATAAAATGTGTTCACAAATGTCCCAGTATCGCTTCGGTGCGCGAAGCCATGCAACTTGGTGTTGGCGTCTAAGAAACAGCTTTGAGGCCCGAATAGCCGTACCAGTCATTGACGTAGACGTCGAAGCCGTGCAGGCCTTCCTTGAAGGTGTCATCGAGGCTGTGCTTCGAGGGCGACGAGTAGCCGAGCGTGCAGCCCATGCAGAGAGAGGCACACCAGGCGCTGACGATGGTGAACAGCAGCGAGCGCGGCAGGTAGGGCTGGACCTCTTCCTCCGAGTGTTCAGGGCTGTGCTCCTGCATCGTCTGCGCCAAAGTGCCCTGCTGTGGCCTCGGTTAAAGGGGCGCCGCTTACACCTATACGTCGTTTCTAAGTATCCTACTCTGGGGAGAAGGGCGAGCAGCGAAGCCGGGGTGTGCTTTACCTCAATAGACGCACCTATGCACAAAACAGAACACGGTTGTTTGAAATTTGCGATTGAGTGTACAGACAGGCCTTGTTAATGCGTAATTGCTGAACGTGTAATTGCGGTTTAAACGTAGTTGCAAAGATTCCCCCACCCAGCTCCCATTAAAACCCACGCATTGCTGTCCGCTTGACGGAGCCATGAAGACAAAGCAAAAGTTTATTTTATTCGAATGGTTAGGTGTTTTATAGTACCCCAAGCGCTTTCCCGAAAGCAAACGGTGCTTTATTCAGTGAGAAATAAGGCAATTTAAGACAAATTCTTAAATCTCCCGCTAAATTGTACATTTCGTGACGTGAACAATGGCGTCATATGAGCCGGTATATGAAACAAATACTTAGTATGGCGACTCCATATAGCACCCACACGCGGGTATCAAACAGGAACCGGAACTCGTGCCGAAACCGATACGGCGGCCATTTTAAAAATACTAGTAAAACCTAGTACACCCGCAGCCCTAGTCATGGAATCGCCTGATCCGGACAACAAAGCTCTCGCCGAGGAGCTCGGGCTTGCATTTAAAAACCTCACACCTCTTGAACACTCAATGTTTCTAAGTGCCCGAGCGGCAGGAGTTGTAGGATACACGGATGGACCGGAAAGCGACCATTCCTCGATACCCACAACAGACGAACGCCCAGCCGTCGGCACCGCTGCCTCGTCAGCCCCTTTGCGACGGACGAAGACAGACTGGTACGTATGTGCCGTATTTTTATTACGGTTAGTAATAGTTCAATTTCAGTAGCAGTCTCGCTTGTGCTAGTTGGCCGGTGTCGTGTATGGAAAGCCGCTCGCGCGAGCTCTCTGCTCCGATCAGAATGATACGAGCGTCAATGCGCGGTGTGTACGGCATTTTTTTCCCCCAAGGTCAGAGCGCTTTGACGGCGATTTGACGAAGTCGGCGACGAGCGCCACCATGTCCCAGGAGTGAGCTAACGTAAGGGTCCCTGCCGTAATCACTTCGTCGGAAATGAAGCGAGCACACTCGTACTTCCTTTAGCTCTCTTTCTCCTCCGTTTGCAAAGTTCACAAAACGTAGCCACTTGCTTCGCCTAGGTTCGTCGTTGGGCAGCACATGAAAGGAGATCTCCTCACCGGCGGGGATGTCGCACTCCCTTGACGATTTGCCCGTACTACATGGGCATTTCAAAACGCAGCAACGAAATTTCATTGTAAAGTACTCGAACAAACTGAAGTTTTCAGTGGTTGTAAACTGGAAACGAGCTCGTAACGACAGCAGCAAGCCAACACCATTCGAAACTTACGCGACGAGTGGCTCTATCTCGTCGCTGCTTGCTGTTCCTTACTCCCCTTGTTTCTATTTTAAATGCAGAGCATTTCTTTCACTCACATGTAGCGTCCGCCGTCCGTCCGCAACAGCTCAGCGCGCAGGTGCGCCCTCTCCCCCACTCCTCCTCCCCCACTACCCTTCTCGCCCTCAACAACAGGTCCGCATCCCTCCCCCTGCACTATATAAAAAAATAATAGTTATCGGCGCCTGGTTTTGATCCCACGACCCTGTGGGCGGAACGCGAGGTACATGGTGCTCTTCCCACTGCGCCACAAAAGCGACAGAATCAAAGGGTGCGAACGCGCCTTATATCCTTGACTCATTCAAACTTCATCAAGAAGCTGCTGATACACGGCAGCAGTTGCATCGATCTCGTCTTCACCAGTTGCCGCAACGCACGACCACTGCTTAAAGACCCCTTAACAGTACACTTTAGCGACCACGAAGCCGTCGTTCTCAGCGTCCAATACAACGACAACATCAACAAATAAATAAATAACGACTTACAACAACCTACTCCTTGCCTTCACTTCTTGCGTCACAAAAAAAAAAAAGAAAAATTGGGCCCATCTCTCCACGAGGGGGGACTCGAGTCGCAAAATCACGAAAGTAATAATTAATATGTGAAAGAAACAATAATAATTAATAGTAATAAGCAATAATAGTTAACACATTCACTACCACCCCACCACCACCCCCCAAACACTAACGTTAACGCAATACAACCACCCCCTACGCGACGCATTTACTCGAGTCCCCCCTCGTGGGGAGATGGGCCCAATTTTTTACCTTTTCTGGTTGGCGATATGACGCCAGCTTCCTGTCAAGGGGCGGTTCGTTGCCTCGAAGAGCCTTGAATCCGAAAATTCGTCTGCGCGATGGCGAGATGTCCAGCTCGGCCAGCGGTAGTTTCGTACGCATTGACGTACATGTCTGCTTGTTCGTTCGGAACTTCAACCATTTACTCCAGCGTTCTTAGTGTAAGAACAGGAATATGCAGTATGTTTCACGGGCATATAGCTCACTATGCAAACTGGTAAGCCCTGCCTAACTTGCGTTTGCTTTTGCCGGCCTCCGCCAATCGCAGAGCATTCTAGTATGACATCATATGTTCTGTTGCGGGAAATGAGCTAGTGGGTCGCATGGTCATTCCCCTTTTTTCCCTATTATGTAGCTTATTTGAGCGAAGTTTGCGTTAAAAGTGGTGTCAGTATGGGTTCTAGCCAGGCAATCTTTCGAATGAACCAAACTTGTGTTTTCTCTTCATGGCTCCTTTAAGCTGTATCCCTGGATATGAGCCAAGTACTTTGCTCGTATGCTAATGTTTTCATAAAGTTTAGGAAATAATTACAAAAAAATTGGCTCCAATCCACGCTTTGGAGGTGGTTGGAAGCAAAGCTTTAAACGACCCCCACAACAATAGCCCAAGCGACGTCACTTGAATTCTCACATGGCTCTACAAATAGTGAAACCAGAGATTCTGCCAGCCGTTACCTGGTATTCGCGGGGCCGGCGTCCCAAACGCAGCAGCGATTGGCCACTGCCGGGCTGGAGCGGCGGACGCCGCTGCTGCATAGCCCGGCCGTGCGTCGGCAGAAACAAAACGAAGAGGAGCGTCTTTCGAAGCGTGAGACAGCGGAACCTAGCCATCATGATGTCCTAGCTTGGGGCTACACCACCGCGCGGCACCAGCGCAGACGCCGAAACAATTCGGCACATGAGATTAGTGATTCCCATATGTACCGATTAAAACTTATTAGTTTACTAAGTTTGAGAATTGCCAGAAAGCTGAGGGAACTTTTATAGTCGCCATTTATCAGTTACAGTTGCTCCTTTAGCCTTTTGTAAACCTGCTAAAATACAACAGAATTGGTGGTGGTGGTGAAAACGTTTTATTGAGCTGGATTCTTGCCCAACAGAATTGGTATTCACCAATTAAAAAAAAGGGAGTCCCATTTGTGGCAAGCAGTGCGCAAAAGGTACCGTTTCTGTAGCGGCCAGATGTTATGTAGTCTCTGCATGTTTTCCCGCCCTGCAAACCAATGCTCAACGTATCGTTGCCGTATACTACAACTTAATTCCGTCGGGTCCGGGTTACCCAGGGGATGCTGTCGAACAACTTAACCAAGCCGTGGGAAGGAAGGTCGCAATGGACGGGAAGCTGCGCCAACATAGGCCCAGAACAACCGTCGCTAAAGCTGACGACAAAGCCGTCCCGCCGATGCGCCTGCCGATGTGATCAGGCACCTGCGCGCGGGGAACGCTGGGTAAGAGCGCCCTATCGCCGCGTCATCTACACTGTGCTCCGTGACTGTAAACCGCCCTCCCACTCCGGGGACTTTCTTGTCGCGCACGTCACGAAGGAACCGTTGGCTGGTAGAAATAGATGTTTCTGCTCAACATAAAATTTTTAATGGCCAGAGGTTCTAATTAATTGCCTCATTAATGAACCAGTTGTCACATCCACTACCTCAGATCCACTACCACTATATCTATGTTTTGTGGGCTTCTGGGACCTTAAAATTTAAGAAACCACGCAGGAGATATTGTTTGCTTGAAATGAAATAATCAGACCTGGAAGGGTTAGGCAATCATGAACCAACAAAACCAGATTTCTACATTACTCTATATGGTCTACCGGTGACGTCGCAATCGAAGAAGCAGCACACAATTCATTGCTTCTCCGGATAGCATGGGGAGCAGAACATTGTTATCCTTGGGAAGTGAACGAACCGGCGAAATCGGCCGTAATCGCCGCTCGCACGGAGCCAACCATTCTGCGTCCGCTTTTATCAGCAGCCGGAAACAATGATTGCGCCATTATCGCATTCGTTGTCGCTCAGTATTTCCTTTGGGTTCGTGGCGCGCGCGTTGGATTTGGACTTTGGCTGATAATAAGTGGAACTTTAGCGGTTTGGATTTTGGATGGCGACGATGGTCTCACGACGACGATGGGTGGGGAAGGGGAGGGGGGAGCTCAGGATTCGTTTGCTGTCGTCTGAGTTTGGACGTTGACACACTGTGATCGCTGACGCTTCGAGTTTGATTGCAGCGTCTTTGACTTTGGCACTTTGGAATTTGATTTTCGCACGCCAGATAGCGTCGCGTTTCAACCATCGTCTTCGTTAGATTGGAGGCTTCTGATTTTTTAGACGCGACGCTGAGAGGAGCATCTCTTGCCGGCGGCCCTGTCCTGCGTGCGTCCGTCGTCCGCGTCCGCACAGCTG
Organism: Haemaphysalis longicornis; assembly: GCF_048455015.1. Taxonomy (NCBI): domain Eukaryota; kingdom Metazoa; phylum Arthropoda; class Arachnida; order Ixodida; family Ixodidae; genus Haemaphysalis; species Haemaphysalis longicornis. Next base: position 148,472,085 of record NW_027526295.1, read on the forward strand.
CGTCTCTCCTACGCTCCCCTCCTCTCCTCTCTCCGATAGCGAACACTCTCCCCCAACATCGGCGGTCGCGCTGCGCGCGGCTGCGCATGTGCAGTACTCTCTCTCTCCGCGGTCTCCTCTCCTTCGGGCGCGCTGCGCATAGAAGCGGAGTGCCGCGCTCCGGCCGGTCTCTCAGTCGACGGTCGTCCGCGCTAGCGCTTGCGCTTGCTCTCTTGCCGTACGCGACGATTGCTTGATGCGACGCCAATGCAACCCCCTTCAGCGTCGCATCACACCAGGGTTCCCGCGAGGGGAGGTGGGCGTAATTTTTTTCATGAACATGGCCCAAGCAGCTACAGAACCGAGACCATCCGACTTGCACATAGGCTACGTCAAAACACACGAACACAATGAATTCACTGAGTACTTACGAATCACGGGCTAGCCAAAGGGGGCGATGGCTCGTGGTGCTATGTGTCGGGCGGCCGTTTGGGCAGCTGATTGCGTTTTTTCTCTTCTTCTGACTATGGCGCTGATTCTTCTTCCTTCTCGTTGTTGTTGTTGTTGCGCCTTTAGATATGGCACATACCCAATCAGGGGATCGGCCAATCAACAGAGGATGGTTAAAATAAATGGAATTCTTGTCTAATCACGAGACGCTTATGAAAGATAATTTAGACTGGTTGAAAAGAGTTTTGAAAAAAAAAAAAAGAAACTGGAAAATCAAAGCGAGGGTGACCAATCGAAATCATAAAGAGAAACGTTTTGAATTTTCAATGTAACGCAGGAGGGCAGAGCATACATCCCGGCGGCAGAACCCCGTTTCAGATGCCCCGAACGACAGTATAGCCGGCACTGTCAGGGATATCCCCAAACTGTAAAGTGGCACCTCCAGGGACTGACGTCTCAGTCGTGAAAAACGTCGGCAAGTCAAAAGGTAGTGTTCGACAGACTCGTCTTCGTTGCAATAGCTGCACAGAGCTGTTGGCGCCAGACGAGATCTGTGTAAGTACCTATTTAACTGGGGTACTCGACAACTTAAGGCTGTAATAACCACCTCTAAGTTGCGGGAAGGGCACCATTCAGGTTTCCATGAGAATTTAAGATGATTAAAATCTCTTAATGACAATAAAACTCATTCTTGCTCTTCTTGGAGTTTCAGCATCCTACGGTACCTAGCTGCGGTTATTAAAGGTGTCGGCTCTACGACGTTTACTACAGACCCAGAAAGTGCTATCCTTGCTAGAAAGTCGGCAGTCTCGTTGAATGTGATCCCCGCAAGACCAGGAACCCAAAGAAGGTTAATTTCAGTGAAGTGAGGTGGCACGAGTGACCGAGACGTCCGCAGAAGGGGAGTGTCTTTAGGGGACGAAATGGCTAAGCATACAGAAAAAGAATCTGAAATTATGGTTGGAGATGTAATTGATACATCCAGCTTTCGTAGCGCCAGGAAAATTGCCAGGAATTCCGCGAAGAATATGGGGATAAAATCAACCAGACGAACCGAAAAGGTCCAGTTAAGGGAAAGGGAAAATATTCCTATGCCGGATTTTTCTTCTCGTTGAGAGGCATCTGTATATATTATAGCACCTGGCTGCATGGCGGTGGTGGTGGTGGCGGTGGCGGCGTTCCTTAACATTATTGGCGCATACCCCATCCGGGGATCGGCCAAACATCAGTTGTGAAACCGAAAGGGATAACTGCCTAGGTGAATGATTTGAGGAAAATTAGAAAAATTTGGAAGCTTTTTTCTTCAAGTGTTTGAGGAATCGAGTTTGGAAATTAGTCAATATTAAAATAAAACAAAAAAAGGAAATAAATAAGTAAATAAATAAATAAAGAAGAAGAAGAATGAAGGAGGAGGAGGAGGAGGGAGAATAATAATAATAATAATAAAATATTCAGAAATGAATGCTTTTGGAGGGCTTTGGTGAGGTGCCAGAATAAGATTCTAATTAGGTTGTGAATCGTATGGAATTTTCTATGAAGCGCAGAAGAGCAGAACAAACATCCCGGCGGCAATATTCCGTTTCTGAAGCCCCAAATGATAAAAGAGCCGGCACTGATAATGCCAACCCCAGGCAGCCAGGCTATGAAGCGGCACCTCAAGGAGCTGACGTCTGAGGCTTGAAAACCGTCGACAGGACAAAAGAATATGGTCGACAGACTATTCTTCATTACAGTAACTGCACATGGCAGGCTGCGCCAGACAAGACCTGTGGAGGTATCTATTCAACTGGGGCACACGACATCGAAGGCTCGTTAAAATCACCTCCAGGTCGCGTGAAGGACACCAATTCGGATTCCAGGAGAATTTTAGATGAGAAAAATCTCGCAACGAATAAGGCTTATTCGTGCTGCCCTTGCAGCTTCAACAATCTATGGAAACTTGCGGCGGCTAATAAAGGCGTTGTCTGAATGATATCGACAACAGGCCCGGAGCATGCTACCCTTGTCAGTGAATCTGCGGTTTTATTAAAGGTGATTCCCGCATGCCCAGGGACCCAAAGAAGGTCAACTTCAGTAATGTGAGGTGGCAGAAGTGATCGAAACGTCCGTAGAAGAGGTGAGTATTTAGGAGAAGAAAGGGCTAAGCCTACGGATAAGGAATCTGTAATTATGAGTGGAGACGATATCGATGTGTCAAGCTTTCTTAGTGCCAAGACAATTGTAAAGAATTTCGCATAGAATATAGGGATAAAATCCACCAGACGAACCGAGAAGGACCAATTTAGGGAAGGGGAATCTATACCTATTCCGGATTTTTCATCTCGTTGAGAAGCATCTGTATATATGACAGTACCTTGCTGAATTGAGGCCAAGTGATCTTGTAGGATATCATTGAGCTGTCGGGCAGGTAGCATTTTAGCATTTTGGGGAAAGATGTTCCGGAAGTTGACCGTTATCGTATGACCCCTATCAAGAGATGGAAGAACGTTATTGATCGCAACCCCTAATGGAGACGGCAAGCTTTGTGCTAGAGTAACTTGCGGTCGATAGGACCTGGGCCACTGGGCCGCCAGAAACACAGCTGGCTCAGCCACAAAGATAAATTGTGCCCTGTTAACCCCCGCGCCATAGGCTCTCAGGAAAGTATCCACAGTGAGTATTCGAGATCAAAATTATTCTTCTTCGTTGCTCTTCTTCATCATCTTCTTTTTCTTCTCCTTCTTCGCCTTCTTATCGGTTGTCTTTTTTTGCTGTGGGTGCCAGTGACTGCTCCTGGTATGTGCAGCAACCTGCTTTCACGATGCAATGGTTCTTACCGTGTCGTCAAGCGCACATCTCCTGTCAATTATGTCGTTGAGCCCGTTACCCCTTCACCAGCGCCGCTGCGGCTGTGATATAGAACACGCCCAGTGTCTCAAGCCTTCCTTCGATCCTCTCACCCGATTCTCTCACCATCTCTTCTCCATGATCGCCAGGATGACTCTTATTCTTTAAATAATTCCGTCGCAGGCGCCATACACGTGTGAGTAAACGCGGTGTAGCCAGCGCTGGCCGCCCGCCTTCCTTGAAAAGGTACGCGCCCCACAACGGAAACGTCATCATCGCAGTCAAGAGGCAGCAGTCAACGGCAGCCGCATCGCGAACGCTAATAACGAAGAAGACGCGTCTCGCTTTTGCTCTTGGTCGACTTGACAGCGCGAACTTAGTGCTCCTGGCTTTCTAGTCTTCCAGCCTATAGGAATAAAGCCTCTTTGCAGATTTAGGTGGTAATTCTGACTCCAACCAGGCCCCTGTAGGGGCCTGACCCAAACCAGATTGCATGGGAGTGCCAGCACTCCCCAACCCTCACCCCTAACCCCTACCCTATATATCTGCGAGCAGTGGGTGGAGCTGCTGACCAACTCCGACCTCTCAGACCAGCGACGATTGGGGGCGAGGGTACGGATGGCCAGCATGGTCCAAGGCATCCTGGACTAGGGAAGCCTCCCACTGGGATGGTGCCCTAATATCAGCACTTCGACTCAGAGAAAGTTTATTCATCATCGTATTCTCATCCTCCATTGCGGTAGTGGAATATACCCAAGGAGGGGGAATGGCAGTATCTTGCGAGTTACGAACTGGCTATTTAGTTTGTACCGCACGGTTTAAAAGTAATGTTTCGGTCTGTAGTCGGACCTCGAGGACACCGAGGGGCGGGTGGGTAATGGACGTGGCTCTGACGATGGCGGTTGAGAATATTGAAGCATCGAGTGGAAATAGTAGGGGTCAGCCAAGTCCCCCGTCCTCGAGGGGAAAGCCCGGAGTAGGAAATAAGAGGAACTGTGGACACATAATTAGGATGTGGGGCAAGATTGAACTTGAGGGCGGGAATGAAATTGAGCCGGTCGTATACAGTGGGTAGTTTAGCTGGCCGAGGCTGTGTGAGGGTGGTGCATAGCGAAAGGTGGCGGGGTGGCAGCCAGGCGCTGGTGGTGTGGGTGTACGAGCGATGGTAAACCAGATCGAGGCGAACCGATGCGTGGGCATGTTGGTGCGTGAGGAAGAAAAGAAGGAAAAAAATATGCAGTGCAGTAAAGTTAGGAACGTTGACCAGGGAAGCCTTACACAAGGGGACGGTCAGAAGAAGAAAAAAACCTTGAAGAGGGGGAAAAAAGGGAAGAAGTAACTACAAAAGCAAAACGACGCACAAAAAGAAAGCATAAAGCAAAACAGGTAAAACTGCCATGGGTGAAGGAAGGACGACGCATGCTCTTAATGCCTCCACCAGGACGCTGGACGTGGTCACTAGCAGAGAAATAACGGGTCGGCTCCCTCACGGGAGCGTGATACCTGATTTTGCTTACAAACTGTGTTTCCCATTCCCCACACCCCCCACACCAGCAGGCGTTCCGGTGGCAATATCTCCTTAGGTGAGACAAACTACACCTGCTGGTGGTCTTTCCTTTCCTTATTTACAATAAATTCATTCATTCATTCATTCATTCATTCATTCATTCATTCATTCATTCATTCATTCATTCATTCATTCATTCATTCATTTCGCACAGGCTAAAAAAGAGGGTCTCGCACCGGCCAAAAAAAGTGGGCACCAAATATAATATCCCGGTAGTGTTTTCTGCTCCGTTAAAACTCCCAAATCGCAGGAAAAAAACATTTCGAATGCAGCTCACGGCACAGGCGCAAGTTGGTAAACTGCGCATAGGGAATTGTATGCAAGATCCCTCTCACTTGTGGTAGGTCTCACGGGTGTAGGAACAAATGGTCCCAGAACAAATGGCCCCGGAACTTACGGTCCTGGAACTTATGGCCCCGGAAAAAATGGACCCAGGCACCTCTTCGGGCAAAATGATTCTATAAAACTCCACGTGGGTTCTCTGTTCAAATTTGTTGTATCTTGCTGGAGTGCAGTTTATAATTTCTTAGGTTACTTTTTGTTTTCTTTGTTTTTTTTTTCAGATTTCGTTACACCGGTTAGCTCAATGCGCACTATTAGAACGATTAAACGCGGTATTTCTGCCAACAACGCATTTTTGTGCAAGTGCAGGGCATCCATTACACGATTGGCCCGTTTTGGGAATTTTTTTATTGGTATTTCCGCAACTCTTCTCCGGCCTTTTCTATTTCAGGCGTCACGTTTTTATACGTTCAAGACGAATATTGTTATTTATTACTTCTCTTTCTCTTTCGTTATTTGTGTTTGTGAAGCCGCACCTGTCGCGAGACGCCGCTAGTAAGCGAGGGTGGTGACAGGCACAGTCTAGAGACATGTGGACGTCTGATAGCAAGCATCGGCTGAGGCGCTGGTCAAGCCAGGCTGTCACGATAGTCAGCACCATGAACAATTTCTTCTAAAGAGTGCAATGAGGGACATCTCAAGCAAAGAAATATGCCACCAAAGCGAGTGCAACCCCCACCCCCGTTCTTGTTTTGACCTTTGCTGTTTATGGGGCGTCGCGAAGGGATAGTCGGCCGGCGGTGGTGCATCAACCTGCAGCAATCGTTTGCTTTTCATTGAACCATGACGTGTGACTGTCTTTGGTTCTCGTAATTTTTGGCAGTGTAAAGCCGCCATCAAGACGAGAAAAAACATGCTTATGAGTTCGCGCGAAAAAATTGCATATATTTGTGCTCAAATGCAGTTGCGAACAGTAAAGTTTGTTGTCGACGGTGGGCGACAAACTTCGAGTACGAACTCATCTGCTGCCCTAAGCACCACTTCACGCTCCCGCAACACGACGGCAAAATGAACAAAGCGTGTTAGCCAGCAGTCTTCTAAGCCTTGCAGAAAAAGGAAAGGCGTGATAATAGCAAAGTATTGCCTATTTTCAGAGAAAAACAGCGTAATTTAAACAACGTTTGTTTGGATCCGCTGCATAAGAAAACTGCCTTCATGAAGAAAATTATGGCAGCCCGTCATTGTACTCGCTTTAAACACCGGCCGAGGGCTGCTCAGTACACGCATATTTTGATTGAAATGTCTTCCACTGGTTTGCTAGTATTCGCAATAACAAAAAAGGGCAAGCAAAGGAAGCACACGTGCGATAAAAAATTTGTATACCGCATTTAACTCGAGTAAATTCAGCCTTAGCCAATATAATATACATGAACAAATGCAAAATACATTGTGCACAAATACAAACGTATGAACATAAACACACTGACCCCCTTCCTTTCCTCATGCAGGAGTGGTGGGACCATTTTTTCCTAGTTTGAAGTTGGGACCATTTGTTCCGGGACCATTTGTTCCGGGACCATTTATTCCGTGACCGAGGTCTCACGGGGGTAGGTCTTACGTGGTAGGTCTCACGTGGTAGGTCTCACGCCGCTGTCTCAATGACAGATTAAGGAAACATCACAACACTTGGCGTAACTAACGATAAATAGAAATTTGGCCGCTCATATTAAGAGCTCTGATATTTTGAAAGGACAACTATCTTGTTTCGCTCTAAAGACAAAGATACCCGTGAAATCTTCGAAGCATTCGCAATTTTGCCAGGAGCAGGAGGAGATTTCGGTAGCGCCCCTTCAATCCGGTTTTCGATGCGAGAAATAGGTTTCATTCGCAAGGGTCAAGTTAGGTTCGTTGTAGAGGTTGGGTTCGTGGAGAGGTGAAAGTACCCGATGACGCCCATGCAGGAGGTAGGTGATGAAGAAAAGTCTATTTACAACGATATTTGCAAGGACTTACAGAAGACATCAAGACAACTCAAGAGAATGAATTACAATTAAAAGGCACCGCAGCGCACAAGGGGGGTATCGCGGCATGATCCCTGGTGGGGGCCCGGAGGCCAAAAAGGCGCCAAACCGCCGCACGGTAGGCTGGAAAGGAGCGTGGGGTTCTGGCGCCCAGACACCGCCACGGGAGCGAGTCTTCGTGCGACCGGTCGCAGTCACAGCTCTCGACAAACCCATTGAAGGATGCGCGAGCAGGGCGCAAGCAAAGCCGCCTCCCCACAGCAGCGCACATGGCAATTAGGGTTTTGACCTCCGTTCCTCCATGTCCGTTTCCGAAGGTCAGGAGGACAGGAAAGCCTTCCCCGACGCTGCGTACACAAGCCGCCGGCGAAACCCATACAAAGGGTTGCGACTCGCTGGCGTCTGCGGAGGCCGCCCATCGCTTCCGCCGGGGGAGGGGGACAGAACAAGGCCACGAGAATGGAGGGTGGGGGGGGGGGGGGGGCATCACCCCGACGGGGTCTATCGGCGCTGTCATCATTACAGTAAGGAATAGATACCATGTCACGTCTTACACTTAACAATAAGTTTGTTTTCGGAAAAAGTTTTTCATGATAATAAACAGTTGTGAGCTTCCGCCTCACCTTGTCTGTTCCTGTGTATTTTTACCTCGGTTAGTCGCACGTTATCGTGTCAGGCAGCGCACCCCTACAATTTAAGATGTTGGTTACCAAACCTAATGAAACGTAGCTTCGTATTTAATTGTGAAGCAACGCAACGCGGTGGAACGACAGCCCCTTGCTTCGTTCTGTGGGCAATGAAAATGACTCTGAATGACTTGAACGCACCTGAATATTCTATGCACTTCTGAGATGTGAAGAGGTCCGTTCAAGTATAAGGAAGCGCCCTCGGCGATGTCTTTTTTAACTCATGTTGACTGGTCGCACTTCTTTGCACTGCTGCAGTCTGTTAACCATCTTGTCGCCGTAGAATATCGTTAGTTCGAAAATCTTACAAATGTACGTTGAAATCAGCGCACAGTTTTGATCATAGGAAAGCATTTTATTTTCAAGATATGTGGCACATACGCAGTGATTCCGGCGGCGTATACGTCACCGCAATAGACACAAGGCGACAGACACGAGACACATTCGCAGCGCCGAAAGTAAGTACCGCTATAATAAACCGTTGACTACTGCGGTTAAGACTACAGTAGGGCCACAACTTGTACGTTACCATAGCTGGACGTTTTCATCCAAATTAGAAGCTCCGAAGAACACATTTACCAAAGAGTTCGTAGATAAGAACGGGTCGTCATTCATGCGTGCCTTTATGGCCGACCATTTTCATGCTGTGAAGCGGAGTGCAAAAACATTATAAACACTCTTATGCTTTTTATGCCGTGTTAATTTTTTTCAACATGATAATATCTAGGACGCAAGTTACATCTAAGGATGTGCGTGTGTTGTGGTACCGCCAAACATTTTAGCGACATCTTACAAGTGGTGAACCGCACATACGGGGCGTTATATCGCCTACGACAGCGCTGTGACCTCAGCACATGCGCCAGGGATGCCCACTGATGGGGCTGGAACGACTCTTATTGCCCAATTAACATTTCAGGCCCTATTGTATGCCCTACAAGTCGTCAAAACGTCATATTTACTTCACACGGCAGGCATCACATTTTCACTTGTCGCAAATCGGGAGCCTTCAGTTTCGTTGGTCTTTCGTGAAACTCGAAATCCAATGCAGTTCGTCGTATTAGTATTAGACAAAATTCGAAGACAACCAGTCGGTTGTCTAAGGCCGCGTCGAACAGGCCTTCGCCGGCCTTCTTGGTTGCAAAAACAGCCAAGTCAACAGGAATCAGAGGAAGGAGGGCCGATCAGCGAAAACGACTGAGTCGTGAAGTCGTGGTTTGATTGGTTGCCAAGGCTAGACGTTGCGGTGACGCTGTCCCCGATGTCATTTTCGCCATGCCCTTGCGCGACGGCACTCGATGACTCCCCAGATCCGGCAAACATGAAATCGGGCTTCGGAAGTTCCGACTGATCATGCGTCGGCTCCTCCGGGCTAGGTGACAAGAACATCTCTACGCCGAAGGGGCCGCTTTCTACGCATGTGATTGTGTTCGAATTTGCGCTGGAGGAGTCTGTAGCTGTCTGAGCGCCATGCCCGTCCTGGGCCGCTGCGCTCATGGCAGCTAGGAATGCGGCTATTCGCGGCTTTTGGTTGGTCGCAGCGGAAGATGGTCCAGGCAGAAATTCAGTGGAGACTTGGTTGCGCCCAACGAAAGCCCCCGCGGACTGCTTATCAGGTGTCGACTGCCGTGACGCCGGTGGGGACAGTGACAGGAGTAGCTCGTCGGTGACGGACCGGGCTTTCTTCGGGAAGTTTGCGAGAGAAGTCGAGGAGGCGTTCCTGACGCTCGCGTCCGCAGAATTCTCGGCGAATGACGCACTCTGGGAGACGCGTGCGGATATGCGTCCGAATGCGATCCTGTACTTCCGAACGGACGCTTTCCATGAAGGATTCTGGCCAGCATCACGCCGCCCCGCCATGATGCGGTAATTGCGAACGGAGTCCTGATCCTTGGGTTTATCGCGTCGTGGCTGTGCCAACACCGGATCCAAATTCGTCCCTGTTGGAACGGACGCTTCCGAGCCACTCCGGAGTTCGACAAGGACGGGTTGATCAAACGGTGGATGCGGCTGCTCTTCGGGCATCACCTGAGTAGTGCTTGCGTGCGACCCATGTTCTTCTGGATTACTGGTGCACTCGTGTACGCAGCTGATCAAATTGAGGATTTTTTTTGTCGTACGAGGGAGTGGCGAAGGATTCATGGTGCTGTCCAAGCACGATGTCACTGAGGCTTGCTTCTCCATGTTAGCCGTGTGACCGAGAGCTGTTTTGTTAACCTCTTCACTGAGTACGTCTTCATTATTACAAGATGATCCTTTCTCTTTAGCGTCACTTGTTTCGCCCCCTGACAAGTCAGGCCCTCCGTGAATGTCTGTTCTCGCTGGCGTCGGAGTCCATACATCGGCCAGGTCCTGGTGAAGACCAAGAGAACGAACGGTGTCTCGGCTTTCTGGGCCCGTAAGCTCTGGCGAGGACCATGAGAGCCGGGCAAAACTCGCGCAGATCTCTTCTGTAAGAACCGAATGAGAAGATGCCGAAGCACAGCACCGAGCATCTCTGTCTGCGGCCTTTAGTTCCCGCATCACTGCTCGCCGCTGTCGCCACCCCAGAGGCTCGGAAAACGGCCGTCTGCGAGTCAAGTTAGGACGCGTCCTCACGGGTTCAGACTTGAAGCTTTCTGGTGTTAACAAAGATGTACGTGTACTCTCTTTGAAGGAGGACCCAGAGTTCACGCTTTCCGCTGGTGAAGAATTGGGACTTCCGAACCTCGCAATGTCATCCGCCGCCCAGTGTTCAATAGGCTCAGACAACGTTGTTGCTGAAATTTTGCACCTCAGGTCAACGGATGTCACAGGCTTAGCTTTGTTTTTGTCCAGGCCGTCCTCGTGAAGGATGCTGCTGTTCGCATGTATGGTGACCGGGGCTAGGTCGTCAGCTAAACTTTTGACTCCACGTTTTAGCGGTACCGGCGGCGACAAGCTGAATCGCCCTCCATCACTGCAAAATACTTGGGTCACCGGCTGAAGCACGCTGGAGCTGGTTCTGTGAAACCTGACAGACCGCTTCATGGGCGTGGGAGTACGCTCGGCAGCAAACGGCAAGCGTGACATGGCGACAGGCGGCATTTGTTGCTCCTGAGCTTCCCAGATGCAAGTAGGTACATTAGGGCTTAACGCTTCTGCTTTCATTGCCTCTGAGTGAGTAGCCTCTGGCGCATCGAGGGAGTGGCACTGTTCAGGGGATGACACCTGAAAGAAACAGTATAATAGCGGCTTAGTTGTTTCACAAAAGAAAATAAAGCGATACAAACACGCTGCCTACTTAAGAATCCTTTCTTGTTTTTATTACAATCGTCCAGAAATTATTACGCTGACGAAAGTCGGTACATACATTAAACAAAGTTGGACTAAAATTATTTCACTACGATTCACTGTATGGTTATTACCGAATAAGACCACTCGACCATTCGTATTATATGAGCACAAATTTAGAGGAGCACCATGTCAAGTATAACAATACTCCCGTGAACGTTTGCGGCTCTGGAAACATTCAAGTCAACCATGGCGTCGCGGCCATTTGTTTAGCTTTGCGTTCAAGCGAAATCAAAAGATTTATGCGGTTGGACGTGATAAACTGCAGTACTTACTTACCATTAACGCTACAGCCAACTGGCGCAGTTGTTCCCTCACGTGCAGCAGCCAGTGGCAAAATCAGACATTATTAGCGTGATCGATTTGAAAGAAGTGCCTTCAGCTTAATCGGTCGATTGCAAAGGTATTTTTTGCACTTGATTTAGGGCGGCACTATCTGTCGGAAAATCTTTTCAGGGTGGCCTGCATGGATGGGTCAGGCTTGGTGGCCAGTTAGGCGAGGGTGGTATCATGCCAAGGTGGCGTCGAAGTAGTAACACCACCCCTCTTTTTATTGACTTCCAATCTTTGCGACAAACGTAATGACGAATGAGAACAGTTAGGCATTCACGAAAACTGCTATGATAGAGGAAAATACACACTATTTTCCTTTCTATACATAAGCGTCGCCATTTTGCCTTTTCTGACTAGATGGCGGCACCGTCTATGAAGCGACCGCCGCAACCGTCATGTTGCCTGTTATGCTAAGTTCTTTTCGTGCCTTAGTTCGGTGTGCGGGCGTATCTAACGAACCGTAATGATTTGCTGTTAAGTTAGCGGTTGCAGTTCTTGTGTGTGCGTCCTGTTTTGTTTCTACCACCTGCGGAAGAAGACAACAGTCAATTTTAGGTCCCAATTTGCTACGAGCGTGGGCGATGTCTGTTGCGAGGAGCAGGTGGTGGTGGCGCCGGTGGCACTCCGCAGCTCCGGGATGCAAATGCTACCGGTATGGTGACGATTGACTTAACAATCGATATTGGAGAGTAAATACGTATTTGCAATGCCAGCTTGCTCATGCTGTTCACCGATTAGTCTTGTCTACGGAAGCGCGAACGTCGAATGCAGACGAGTAAAGCGTATAGGTCTCTGACCCGCGATTATGTTGGATCTCGACGAGATTACCACGCCCAAACGCCCGACAACACAACCGCACAAGCAGTCACGCTACCGCTCCAACGTTGTGATAATGATTGGCTGTGGCATTAACAGGGTTCAGGGTGTATATCCTGGAACACAAATTTTCGCGTGTTTTTCGCTCACCTTTCCTTTAGAAGTGATATCGTTGCCGGTGTCACCCGTGCACAACAAGCTGATGTCCGCTTGAGTCGCTAAAGCATGGACACCTTGAAGCTCTTCCGATTTCGCTATGCCTGGCTCCTTCGACTCCGCGCGACCGTGCGATGGTTCCATACCGGGCGTGACCCATCGAAATGGCCTAGTACGCCTTGGGACAACTTGTGGCGAAACGCTGGTCGGTGGGATTGCCTCGCCCGGGGCATCAGCTGAGAAACGCTGGAGTGCGTCAAACTCCGGTTGCTTGCGCCTACAGGGAACTGGAAGGATTCGTTTCAATGACACGGTGGCTGCAATGTTTGTGGATACGGCGGTTGGTGAGAAAACATCCTGGGTATCGAACTGTTCGACACCTTCGTATCCAGATGCGTGCTGAAGAGGAACGCTGCGCCTAGGAGAAACGTCATTCGAATTGCCGGAAGCTTCGCTTCCAGATGGCATGGAAGACGACACCGGCCCCAGAACTTGGCCGTTGTATGTATTACGCACGTTTTGCTCGCCAAATTGTTCCGAAGAGTCTATTTGTTCACCGGGAGCGTCCTCAATATGCCTACTATCTTCCTCGGTAAGTACGGACAGCTCAGCCTTGGGCGCAGACCGGATGCTCTGCGAAAGCCACCGGATAACGGGTGTAGTAGAGCCACCGTTGTCGTCTATGGCGTGATCCGGTACCGGCCTGCTGCTCACTTCGTCTGCAATGCGCCCGCATTCTATATCCTCCTCAGTGGGGATCGTTTTGTCTTGGCTCGAAAGTACGGAAACCGTGGCCCCCGATTGTACCCTGCAGTCGTTTTCTCCCGTCGGTCGCTTTTGTCCCAGCACCGTGGACGACTTGGAAGGAGCAGCAGACGTTTTACAAGCTGCGTCACCTGTGCTAGGTTTCAAATCAGTAGATTCTTCGGTGGGCAGTTTGTTCGTTGTAGTACTGAACGGGCACAGAGTGCGCTCTTGATGAGCCGCTTGTGCGGACGCGCCTTGCGGTTTGGACGACAGAGTTGGGATTTGTATCGTAGCTTGACCAGCGCTGGTGGTCAGTTCTGTGGTAGGCCTTGATGCATCAAGGCTTGCCTGGGTCTCCAGCTTTCTGTCGCAGGCCGGTTGTGCCAAAGGGAGCTCCTTCAGAGGTGTCTGCACTGTGAACGTCCGGCTAGGTGCCGGGAGAACTATCCCGGCACCTGTTGGCTCACCTGGGTTTATAAAGAGGCAACAATCAGCATTGTCTGAAGTATGGTGTGTACGCAAATCACTTTTCGCTCTCTTTACGTTTGCAAAGTTTGGACGTCCATGAAGACTGTCTCGCCTATCGGTCGGCGTGTACTATATTATAAGGACGTAATGTGCCGATAAGACACCCTAATATCGATAACCACCAAACCGCCTCTGATATCATCCCTCTTTAGTTAGCACGAATCAGGACGCATGATCATTCACATAGTAGAATGATGAAAAGTGGCCTATTCTCGTATTCAAACCTATATCTGGATGCAGGCGCAATCATATATACAAAATAACTGCGAGTAGTGTGGCCCAGTATTGCACCCGGCACCGACATTGTAGAATATCGGGTGGAATTGTGATTAATGAAAATACGTTATGGATCCATCTGCCCATTTCCTGACACTCGCTTTAGCTTCTAGCTGTGGCGCACCAAGTGCGAGAGATACTAATCTGTTGTTCTACATATACGGTGTGAAACATGTGTCACTGTGAAGAAAACTCAGTTGGCATGACTGCACGTCGAATATATATCGAGGCGTACTATTGTCATGTTAACAGAAAATGCACGGCACCCCACTAAAACACCCTATTCTCAGCGTGATATAATAGCACATAATTTCGCCCTGTAAATATCAATGCACGAGAGCTACTAATATGCTGCTGTAACAATACCGTGGTGCTGTTAACAATTGTTAATTTTATCAAATTAATACCCGTCACCATTAGTAATTCCAGATATAGAACCTGTTTAGGAGGCCACGCACCATCCCCACTTATGAGTGCTGTTCTGCACAACTCTTAATATCGCGGCCGCGAAATGCTCGTGTATCGAGCGGGACGACCACTTAGACACGCTGACGCTGCCCTTGCTTGCAAGCGAGTGCACGTATACCTTGCGACTCTGGAGCCGAAGGCATTTGAGGCATGCGGGTCTTGCGCACGGGCAGGATTCTCTTCAGTGATCCCCAATCGATATGCACTCGGTGTAACTTTTGCATCGCTGTGCTCAGAGCGCCCGCAGAGGCTTCCTGCACGCACCGAAGGGGCGCCTGATAGGGGTGCTCGCAGTCGGGCTCCTTGGAACGAGGGAAAAACCTAGAAAGGAGTACAGAGGAAAGAAGATGCGACGAACGTGAACCGGTGAAGGCAATGAGCCGGGGGGGAAGAAATGACACAGAGCACCATGACAACGTGGAACAGTGGTGTAGCCAAAAATATATTTCGGTGGTCTTATACGCAAACGAAAAAAACAGGGATACAGTGTGCGCCGGACGCCCAAACAATATAGCCTCCACGATGTCGTTACTTGCCAGGTGAGAGCAAATTGCAGAGCCTGGTCATCCACCGAGACTTAGTCGTCGGCCGTCATAACCGAGGCTGCTCGTGCCGCAACACGCAATTTATTTATTTATTTATTTATTTATTTATTTATTTATTTATTTATTTATTTATTTATTTATTTATTTATTTATTTATTCATTCATTCATTCATTCATTCATTCATTCATTCATTCATTCATTCATTCATTCATTCATAATACACCTAGAGGCCCTCGTGAGAGGGTATCACATAGGGCAAATGTACAAGAGCAATGGTACAAACAATGAATGTCAAAAACGAAAAAACAGACAAACAAAAGAGATAAAATTTCAAATTAAATACAGAGGTTGAAGTATATGTTATAAAAAGTGATTGGTAATGACAGCAAAAAATTACACCATCTTCCCGTGAGGAACCCTGATGAGGATGTAGTGGCCTTCGCTGTAGTGGCATTCGCAATACACAGGAAACGTAGGAATTTGGCCAGGCCATATTGCGCGCTTCGTTGTACCGGCTAGTTCGTAGTAGAAGCGTTCCTTGTAGTGGCGTTTGAGCGTATGTAATTTTTCTGCAGGCATAAACTTAGGGGTGTGCTCTGACACCGAACCATCCCCCTTGCGATATGAAGTGAAGAGAACGACATCTGGCGGCATGTGACGGCCAATATCGTACAGACGCAAAGCCGCACCGTCCCCTTACGCCTCCAACGCTGTTACCTAGCTCATTGGAGAAATGGATCACGGCACACCTTAACGGAGGAATGTGACGGCTATGCCTGTTCCGTTTCCTGTTTTCCCCTTCCTTAGCTAGACTACAAAGCCCCGGCAAAATAAAAAATGACGTTTCATTTATGCGTAGACCGCCAATGGGAATTTATATGTCGCGTTTCTAGCACGGCGGCTTCTTCACCCAACTGGAGGGCGCTTAAAGGGACCCTGCAACACTTTCGATTAGCGCTTTCACTCTTTCCTTCGCGTCTGGAACCACTGCGAAAGCTACAGTTATCGCCAGCAGGGAGCGGCACTGCGTGATTTGCTCGTCGCACCAGATACGCCTTCCATTTCTGCTTTGTTTGTGTGGCTTTTTCTCAAAAGTTGCTATCGAAAAGCGGTAATTGCTGCAACTGAAGGAAAACCGGCCAGAGCCGCTAGATGACCTTAGTGACGTAATTCGGGCCGTCGAAGAACGTCAAGACTGCGAAAGAGAGAAAAATTTTTTGTGCGGGTTTACAAGTTATGTGATGGGCATAGAGCAGTTAATTTTTGGCTGCGGTACTTTGTGACTTTCTAATCTAAGTACTGGGTGTGTTGGGTGACTACGTTCTGTAAGCATTTAAGATATATATATATATATATATATATATATATATATATACAGAAAGATAGGGCAGCAGTCCACAACGCCAAAGGAGGCATAGGGGTGTGGTAAGTCTCTTTTCTTTTTCACTACGGTTAATTAAGTAAACTTTTTTTTTGAATATACAGAAGAAAGAAAGAAAGAAAAACACGCGCCCAGAGTGGGGACCGAACCCACGCCTTTCGATTACATGTCGAATGCCTTACCAATTCGGCTATCTGGGCGACTGTGTTCTCCTTTACTTTCTGGGCTATTTATGTTTACTAGAAGTGTATCTGACGCTCGAGGGTGGTAGCCAGCACCACTCTGACTACACGGGGAGAAGGGGACCTTCTTTTCAACCCCCGGGGCGTGACTCAACGTCTACAGCCTGTCATGAGCGGGTTACTGGCGGGAAGCCCTCTTATGCTACCTAGGCATCAAGGCTGCCAGAACCGAGACCCTCGCTAGGCTTTCGCAGTATAATATAGTATGGAAATGAGGGGCTCGTTGAGGAAATACAGAAAGATAGGGCAGCAGTCCACAACGCCAAAGGAGGCATAGGGGTGTGGTAAGTCTCTTTTCTTTTTCACTACGGTTAATTAAGTAAACTTTTTTTTTTGAATATACAGAAGAAAGAAAGAAAGAAAAACACGCGCCCAGAGTGGGGACCGAACCCACGCCTTTCGATTACATTCGGTTCGGTCCCCACTCTGGGCGCGTGTTTTTCTTTCTTTCTTTCTTCTGTATATTCAAAAAAAAAGTTTACTTAATTAACCGTAGTGAAAAAGAAAAGAGACTTACCACACCCCTATGCCTCCTTTGGCGTTGTGGACTGCTGCCCTATCTTTCTGTATTTCCTCAACGAGCCCCTCATTTCCTTACTATATTATACTGCGAAAGCCTAGCGAGGGTCTCGGTTCTGGCAGCCTTGATGCCTAGGTAGCATAAGAGGGCTTCCCGCCAGTAACCCGCTCATGACAGGCTGTAGACGTTGAGTCACGCCCCGGGAGTTGAAAAGAAGGTCCCCTTCTCCCCGTGTAGTCAGAGTGGTGCTGGCTACCACCCTCAAGCGTCAGATACACTTCTAGTAAACATAAATAGCCCAGAAAGTAAAGGAGAACACAGTCGCCCAGATAGCCGAATTGGTAAGGCATTCGACATGTAATCGAAAGGCGTGGGTTCGGTCCCCACTCTGGGCGCGTGTTTTTCTTTCTTTCTTTCTTCTGTATATTCAAAAAAAAAGTTTACTTAATTAACCGTAGTGAAAAAGAAAAGAGACTTACCACACCCCTATGCCTCCTTTGGCGTTGTGGACTGCTGCCCTATCTTTCTGTATTTCCTCAACGAGCCCCTCATTTCCTTACTATATATATATATATATATATATATATATATATATATATATATATATATATATATATATATAGTAAGGAAATGAGGGGCTCGTTGGGGAAATACAGAAAGATAAGTCGGCAGTCTACAACGCCAAAGGAGGCATAGGGGTGTGGTTAGGCTCTTTTTTTTTTAGTACGGTTAATGAAGTTAATACTTTTTTTTTTAAATATACGGAAGAAAGAAAGAAAAACACGCGCCCAGAGTGGGGACTGAACCCACGCCTTTCGATTAGATCTCGAATGCCTTACCAATTCGGCTATCTGGGCGACTGTGTTCTTCACTTTCTGGGCTATTTATATTTACTAGAAGTGTATCTGACGCTTGACGGTGGTAGCCAGCGCCACTCAGACTACACGGGGAGAAGGGGACCTTCTTTTCAACCCCCGGGGCGTGACTAGAACGTCTACAGCCTGTCATGAGCGGGTAACTGGCGGGAAGCCCTCTTATGCTACCTAGGCATCAAGGCTGCCAGAATCGAGACCCTCGCTAGGCTTTCGCAGAATAATATAGTAAGGAAATGAGGGGCTCGTTGGGGAAATACAGAAAGATAAGTCGGCAGTGTACAATGCCAGAAGAGGCATAGGGGTGTGGTTAGGCTCTATATATATATATATCCGGTATTCTGGAGGTCGTGGGTTCGGATCCCACCCGGCGGGCATTTTTTCACCACTTTCTTTTCGACTAAAAAAATTCATCTCTTTCTATGACCCACCACAACCTCCCCTTTGCTTTCCGAGGTTTTCTTGACTGCCAGCCCTTACTTTGTCTTATTTCACGGAGCCCCTCATTTCCCATTTTCTGATTCGCTATATATATATAAAACCGAAGAACGTGTTGCAGGGTCCCCTTAAAGTTACACTAAACTACAACGGACACGTTTGACAACGTAACGAGAACTCACTTGATCAGAAATGTGACAAACTTGCACGCAACTGTTCTGGAAGCATCGCCCAAGTCCTAAACTTGCTTGCCTACCTGACGAAAAGGACCACAACGACGGCGACAATGGTGAGAGCCAAGAGAACTGTGGCCGGCGTTGCGCCGAGGGTCTTCAGTTTCGGTCGTGCTGGTGAAAGTGGAAGAAAGAAGCCGTACAGTTTGAACTCGACCTGTTACCATGTTTGCGTTCATAGGAGCCTGTGTGCAGCAAAATAATTTGTGCCACTCGTTTATCGATTTCGTCTTAGAGCCTCTTATTCTAAAGAACCTCATTACCGTTAATATAGAGCTGAGCATGTTTTCAAAATAAGAGAATTGAGTACAAGGACGGACCTTTTCGCAAAATCCTTTTTGTTAGAACCATTAAAAGAGCGGAAGAAATTGTCCCAAGTGCAAGAATGTGGTAAAAATGAAGATTTGTTTACGTCAGTGCTGTAACTCCGGGTAATCTCTTAATAAGCAATAAAGAAAGACTGGTGCAATGGCAATACTCAAGTACGGAACAAAAATCTCTTGAAGTTCTTACGCATATAATTAGTCAGCCTTTGTGTGCGCGGAAAAAAAGCTTTAAAACAAGCAATCACAGCGGGTATCGATAAGTACTATATACATGTACTATTATGAGCAATATGAAAGGGAACACAGGAACGCTTGGCAAACAGCCTCGAAATAGACCCAGAGCGATACGCGAATGGCGCTGCGAAAAACGAAGGGGAAAGGTGGGCGTTCTTCCACTAACTGTTGGCACCCCTACCACGCTGGCATTTCTACAAAGCCGCAGCGTACGTCATTTCGCCGATAATATGGTATCGTCCGACAGCCGATAAGACGCACGGCGGGAATGGGGACAGTTGTTAGAACAGCGTCCCCATTTCCACTTTGTTTTTGACGGCGGCCGCTGCGTATCACTCATATCTGGGTCTGAGGGTGTTTTCTACGCGTTCCTCTGTTCCCTTTCATATTGCTCAGAATAGTGCATCGAACATGCGTGTACACGACCATTTTTTGTTCATCCTTGTTTTTTTATTATATATGCGCGCAATATGGAAACCCCCCAAAATCAAGTTTGTTTTCTCCTGAGGTGCGTAGTTCGGGAGAAAAAAATGTTTGAATGTGCCCGGAGCGCAGCGGTGGTTTCGGCAACTGCAGATTTTTCCAAGTTTGCGTCTCTGTGTACGTCAAGGAGTACAAGGGGTGTGTATAAAATGTTTTGGGCCATAAACTAGACCAGAATGCTAATCCGTGTAACGCAAAATCAGCGTCCTGCAGCGAACAAAAAATTCAAAAACAAATCGTGAAATCGGCCCAGACGATAATTTGTTGGTGTTTTTGACGCCCCCTATCTACATTTCTTCTTTTCTGAAAAACTTGTAAGTCAGCCATTTTATTGGCCATACGTATCTGAACGCATAAACAAAAGATTGTGTTTGCAGAAAATTTAGAAGTACTAAAAAAATTGAGTAACTTCGGCTCTTTTTCAGAAATTGCGCAAATTCAAAACTAAATATAAAAAAAACCCCATACTCGATTTTCTTCAAAATTGCGAAAATAAGACTCCTTTACTTGGACAACAAAACTATGGGAAAACATGTTGCATCATTTTATTGAGAACAAAGTTATAAGGGGCCAAACTCGGGGCTCGCGCGACGCGTCTTGGCGCGCCGCAGTAAGTACTGGCCGGTGTTGCCGGACGTTGCGCGGGTGTACACGGGCGGTAATTCATATTCCACTGCCCAGAAACGCCCGTGTGTACGAGATTTCGGCGCACGTTAAAGATCCCCAGGTGGTCAAAATTAATCCGGAGCCCTCCACTACGGCGCGCCTCATCGCCTGCGTTGCGTTGGCGCGTTAAACCCTACAATCAATCATCACCATCATATTCCACTGCCACATGCCGGCACGGCCAATCTCTTTCCAGTATTCCCAAACGAAAAAAACTATTTTGGAGATTCTTCTGTTTTTTTTTTTTTTTGCCCGCCTCTGTTTCCCTAATGTGTTCTTTAACCAGCTAACTTTCTGGCCGATATCAGCTCGAAAGCGCTCCTTTGCGACGCCAGTGTTTTGCGGGATGCAAAAAAAAAAAAAAAAAAAAAAAAAAAAAAAACAAAGGTTCCTCCGATGCGCAGGCAACCGAAACAGATGGCGCTCGGGCAGTTACAAGGGAGGGAATGGATTGACCTTCAGACCCTAATCAGTTCGCCGCCACGACGGGCGCATTTCCGCTGGTGGTGCATGGTGCGCTGGCGTCAGTACAGGGTATCCCACCGCTTTCTTTGAGGCAAACATGAGAGAACGACCTTAAAAATAACTAACCAGGAAACAAACACCTGCACCACGGCTTACGAGGCCGTAGGAGGCTCTTAGGAGACGCCACGTGCACGCGAACCTATTTTACTGGAATGAGAATCAGGTGCGGTCGGGTACCTGGCTTCTTGACGTATTATTAAATTCCGGTCTGTTGTCATATTATTGCCGTATATATATTGTTTAGTCACATATCACAAAGGCGAAGCGTACATTACAGTATTACTAGCGATTTTGATACGCTTGCGTACGAAAATTGCAGTAAGGGGAGGCTACTGCCCCGTCCTTTTCTGTCCTTCAACTCACTGGTTGATGGGCTCTCAACGGATGCTTCCCTTTGCTTTACTCTTGCCATATTTGTGTTTGCTTTTGACTCCTCCCCTTAAAAGGTTTTTTTTTTTTTTTTTTCACGGGTGGATGCTTTCGTTTGTGCCTAAGTGTTTGCACGTGCATTTGTGCGCGTGTTTGCTTGCTCGACTACCCGCACACTCTTATCCTGATAGATGTGGCAGGGGAAGCCTAGCGGATGTTGTTCTAAAAAAAAAAGTGTGACCCGTTCGCCCACCCACAGTTCATTCCCGCCCAAGTCTTGCACTCACCCCAGCATGAAGTGTGTGTCTGCGTTTATTGTGCGAATGCCGACCTGTCTGCTTTGGCCCTGCAAAATGTTACAGGGGTTGACCGAAGAATGAGCAACTTAAAGGAGCTTTGTCTTTGCACCTCACCATCGACGCAGTGTTTCTTGGGCGCGTGCCGGCAATTCCCAATGGCCGACAACCTTACCATGTCCGCTTTGGGCGTTTCGGACGAAGAAGACGTCACATACGCTGTATGGGAAAATTGGTTCTCTGATAAAAAAGAGTCTACCCCCAGCTGCATTCGTGAAGGAGCTAGGCAAATGGGTCACCAAGTGGATTTCCCATGACTCTATTAGGCGGACCCAGGCCATTGCCATAAACGAAGCGAAAATATGCGAACGGCGATCAAGCATTGTACTGCACTTCGACTTCTCTGAAAATTGGACAGTTATTCTGCCAAATGAAGTCCAGTCGTACCACTGGCACAAAACACAGGTTTCACTGTTTACGTGCGTTGTAACTACAAGAAAATCAGTTCAGAGCTTCGCAGTAGTTAGCGATCACATGCAACACGATACCGCACGTGCATGCTATGCGCTCGCTCCACAAGGTGCACGAATGCCTGGAAGAAAGTGCCCCTGTGTACAGCTACGTTGTTTACGTTAGTGACGGTGCAGCCAGCCATTTCAAGAAGAAATATCAGCTGTACGAACGTTCCAGAGCAAACTACACGTCTGCGAAGTGGCTGTGCTTGACTGTATTAGCGCCCGAGGAAGCTGTGGTGCAGATATTATAAACATTTCACTTGAGTTGTATTCCCACACGTATGCCTTTTGCTGTGTTTCTGACTGTAAATAATTAATCACGATAGTCTGACAGCCAATTTCCGAACTTGTGTCTTTTTGCTTGAATAAATATTCTTGTGAAAAAACTGAAATCCCTTCAGTAATTTACTCGTGCTGTGACCGAAGCGCCATAATAATAGAAAATTTCGACCACTCCTACCACTTCTACCCGATATAACCACCGGAAAAACTTTTCCTGTTGTTTCGAATCCTTCTTTCCTTTCCCTATAAGAAGAGTGGCGTTCGCAAAGGAGCGCTTTCGAGCTGGTATCGGCCAGAAAGTTAGCTCGTTAAAGAACAAACTAGGGAAACAGAGGCGGGCAAAAAAAAAAAAAAAACAGAATCTCCAGAATAGTTTTTTTCGTTTGGGAATACTGGAAAAAGATTGACCGTGCCGGCATGTGGCAGTGGAATATGAATTACCGCCCGTGTACACCCGCGCAACGTACGGCAACAGCGGCCAGAACTTACTGCGGCGCGCCAAGACGCGTCGCGCGAGCCCCGCGTTTGGCCCCTTGTAACTTTGTTCTCAACAAAATGATGCAACATGTTTTTCCACAGTTTTGTTGTCCAAGTAAAGGAGTCTTATTTTCGCAATTTTGAAGAAAATCGAGTGTGGGGTTTTTTTTATATTTAGTTTTGAATTTGCGCAATTTCTGAAAAAGAGCCGAAGTTATTCAATTTTTTTAGTACTTCTAAATTTTCTACAAACACCATCTTTTGTTTATGCGTTCAGATATGTATGACCAATAAAATGGCCGACTTACAAGTTTTTCAGAAAAGAAGAAATGTAGATAGGGGGCGTCAAAAACACCAACAAATTATCGTCTGGGCCGATTTCACGATTTGTTTTTGAATTTTTTGTTCGCTGCAGGACGCTGATTTTGCGTTACACAGATTAGCATTCTGGTCTAGTTTATAACCCAAAACATTTTATACACACCCCTTGTACTCCTTGACGTACACAGAGACGCAAACTTGGAAAAATCTGCAGTTGCCGAAACCACCGCTGCGCTCCGGGCACATTCAAACATTTTTTTCTCCCGAACTACGCACCTCATGAGAAAACAAACTTGATTTTGGGGGGTTTCTATATTGCGCGCATATATAATAAAAAAACAAGAATGAACAAAAAATGGTCGTGTACACGCATGTTCGTTCTCTCGTGGAATCGCCCAATTTGCAGTGCCAGACGTCAAACACACCATTTACGCGGATGATATCACCATATGGAAGGCCGGTGGCAGCGACGGACAAATCGAAACCACCCTGCAGCAAGCTATTGACACCGTGGAAGAGCAACTCCAAGGTACGGGACTCCGGTGCTCCCCGGCAAAGTCCGAACTGCTCATCCTCCCACCCCCTGGTACGCGCAACAATCGTGAAGCACCCCCTAACATCAAGCTGAAGACGAAGGACGGCACCCCCCCCCCCTCCCCCCATGCAACTTATCCGCATGCAACTTATCCGCAAGGTAGCCACACGATATGCCGGCATGAGAGAGACCAGCCTCCTCCGGCTAGTTCAGTCTTTCGCCGTTAGTCACGTCGCATACGTGGCGGCATACCACAATTGGAAGCCGGCGGAGCGTCAGAAAATAGACGCCCTGATAAGGAAAGTATACCGACAGCGCTCGGTCTCTACACTTATACCAACACGGAGAAACTCCTCGACCTAGGCGTTCACAACACGCTCGCCGAGATCGTCGAAGCCCAGCGAACCACACAGTTCGTAAGACTCACCCAGAGAAAGACAGGCCGCGCAATCCTGGCCCGCATCGGTTACAACCCCCCGGCCACATCGGCCCTACACCCACCGGCCCACTACAACTAGTCTTCAGCCGACGGCTCAGGATCCCCCCGCTGCCCAAACACATGCACCCCGACGCCAACCCCGAACGTCGCCTGGCCCGCGCGAAGGCCCTAACCAAGATGTACGCACAAGACACAAGCGCTTACTACGTCGACGCCGCACCATACCCCGGCAGACCCGATGCTAACGCGGTCGCCGTCATATCAGCTGCCACGGGAGCCCTCGAGACAGCCGCAAGCATACGTACAACACACACGACTCTGGCCGAGGAGTTCGCTATCGCTCTGGCCCTCACCCAACTTCCGTGCACCACGATCCTCCGCGACTCTCGCTTAGCGATCCTCCGTTTCGCCACCAACCAGTTAGCCTCCGCCACCCTACGGATCTGCACCCCCTCCTGGGCACCCGCAAAGCTCGCCCGACTCGCATGGTTCTCGGCCCACACCGACCTACCGAACGGCGGAACTGTTAACAGGAATGCGGAGGCGGACGCTACGGCACGCGCGCTCACCAGTCGCGCAGCCGTACACGACCCCGCACGTTCCGTCCAGCAGCCCCCCCCCCCCCCCCCTGCCCCCCAAACCCACGCCGCTCCTCACATACGGTGAGATTCTAGCCTGGTACCGCGACACCAGACGAAAGTACCCACCGCCGCACCCCGACCTCCCACGAGCGGAGTCGACGATACTGCGTCAACTCCAAACGGAAGCGATATGGACCCCCGTATTCGCCAAGCACATCTGCCCCATGGTTTACCCGACCGACCACTGTCAACACTGCAACGCAGCCAGGGCTACAACACCACATCTTTTATGGGACTGCAGGCCCCCAGAAGACACCCAAGACCCAATGCCACCAAGCATGGCACTCGCCATAAGAAGCGACGACATCGGCCATCAACGCCGCATGCTCCGGCAGGGGATGGACATCCTCGCGCGGCAACGGCAGAAAACGCCGTCTCCACCGAGACGCGCAGTGAGTAGGCGGCCGTAGCGGGGAGGTCCACCACGCACCTCGCCGCCCATCCCTTCTTTCCCCACGCCACTACTGCTGGACATGATAATAAATGTTTTATCTCTCTCTCTCTCTCTCTCTGTCTCATTTGCAGTGTTTCTACTTGGTAGTTGGGCGTATTAGCGAATGGGCCGAAGTTATAACTTTGGCACTTCGGTACCGTGCTGGTACCAAAGCTTCTCGCATTTTCTCGCACGCGGAAGCGCTGTGAAAGCGCTTGGCTTTAACGGATGCCAGCACGGACGAGTACTGCGATCTCGTGGAGCCCGACGTAACCAGTGCGACGTCGCCTTAGCAACACAGACGCTTGGGCAAAATCATGGCGGCGGACGTGCATGGTTGCCCGCATGCGTGCAACGCCAGTGAATACAACCGATAGCACACGCACCGCGACGTTTAAAGTTAACTCGCGTATTATAGAGCTTTAGCTGAGCGTGTTATCGTCTTACCTTACCGTTTCTGTTGTACCGGGACCTGACAGCGCATGCGAACTCACGCCGTCATGGTGAGGCGTGCCGACCAACACGGGAGAAAGGCCACCTTGCCGGATCAAATGCGTCCATGCCCAGTCGGGTCCCGGTACAACGGAAAGGGCTCTAACGCGGTAGCACGCCAAGCGAAAACTCTAGGTTTCCCGCTTTCACGAAAACACGGTTCACGCTAAGCGAAAGCAAGTTCCGTTTTTCCCTCCAGTGTTTTTAAAACAAAGCTTTACCACTTTCCAGCGGTTTCGCAGAGGATGCGCAAGTTGACCTTTTGACCGGAGACACACCCCCGGCGACACACCACTCGAAGCGCATCGCGTGATGCGCAAAAGGCGGGGTTTTTTAGTCGCTCCACGCAGCACGATCGGCGGCCGCCGCCGCCGACAGTGCCGTCGATCATCTTATCGGTAGCCGACCAGCCCCGCAGCCTCCCATGGATGCGTCGCTGGGTCTTCTCGGGATACGTGACTCGTGTCTGGCCCGGTGAAGAGGAACGGCACGTTCGCCGTAAATGAACAACGCGTTCGCCCCACCCAACGCCACGTTCACCCGGCATCCTTCTGTGAGCGTTGCGCGGCACCGAACGGCTTTCAGATGAGCTCGGAAATACAGCTAAATGAAAGGTTTACAAAGCGAAACCAAGACTCAACCAGGTAAAGCCAAGACTCCTTCGCATATCCAAGGTTAGCTGAGCGGAGCCGCAACAATTTTTCCTTTCAGTCATGTTGATTGCCAGGCTTGAATCGCCCCGTTTGAATGAATCCATACCGCACATACGAAGTGCCTCTCAGACGTACGTTGTATGCGCCCCGGTGGAACACGGGCATGAAGGAGCATGCATACACTCACGTTTCTTGCACAATCCAGCAGATGTAGGCACGAAGGGCTCGGGACAGAGGCAGACCTCATCGACACAGCGCATCGGGTCGCTGGTGTGGCTGCACTCCTGGTGGAAGCGACACGGCTCGTACAAGGACCGCGCTGCGAAGGTCGACGCAGAAGACGTGTATTTGATCGTGGAGTTACTTTAATTTCGAAGGTGTAAGTGAGCGTAGGTAATTCTCCTTGGCTCTTGCCCAGCTTGGGCTTTTGGTTACTAGATTTTCAGTTTCAGGGTGCACACCATATCCCCCAGAAGCTGAAGTTTAAAGCTGCGAAAGACGGTGAATACACTGGCCCGTAGAATGTGCAGCATGCCGTTTTCTTCGTTTTATTTTACTCCTTTCTTCCTTTCCAATAAACATTAAAAATTTATTTTGCACTTAATGGGTCAGCAGTCTGTCCGTGATACCAATGTATTGCTCATAGGCAGATAACGTATTGTAACTTGTAAGCAAGGGGCACGAGGGGTCCGGCATGTGCGGTACAGTGGAAGCCGTCGCCGGTATGACACAGCTTCACTGCGTCTACTGGTCCCACGTGGGCACTGCTATACAGCCTGTCAAAGCCGTGATACACTGTTCGTTTTAGAGCGAAAGCTTTACTACTCAAAGTACAAATTAAAAAATGCCCCTTTCCTCGTAGCGTCAATCTGACCTTCAAGCTCAGCCAAGGTTAAGCCAGTGCCTCGTGAGGTTGCGCAGTGAAAGCGTTTAATCGTTTAATCGTTCCAAGGAGAGTGCAGCGTAGGCGGGGTCGGTTAGGGGGAAAGAGTGAAGGTGCATGTCCCGAGAAAATGGTACATGCCGGCGGTTGATGCATCCAAGTTCTCTGCGCCTCGACGCCCAGTAAAGGCCCGCCTTCTCCGAGCAGAGTCCGTATTTCGCGTTGCGGTGTGATTCTGCGCGTGTTCACTGCATGCTCTCGGTGGGAAAACCGAGATATCGGTCGACAAACTTGGTTTAACTGCCTTGAAACCAGGGCAATTTTTTTTGTAAGTTCGAATCAGTAAGGACGTGGGTCACTCCGTGTGGCCACCTTCCTGTGGTTGAATGAACGAATGAATAAAATATTTATCGGGTTTTGTTCTAGTTTAGGCGAAGCCTAACGACTGTTCGCCACCTTTGTCTAACCTTGCCCTAGCAAGCTTCGGAGTCTTGCACAACACTTATTTCACCAGCAAGTACGAACATCAGTTTCGAGCACGCGGCACTTTCGCGCTGCTTGACTCGACCTACCTGGAACGTTTGTTACTTTACGAAGTATGCCACCGCGCCGATGCGTTTCCGAATCCGCACACTAGTCGCATCATGCGGCCCCTTTTGTATTGTTACGGTTTACTATACTATCCTCCCCTCAACCTCTTCATAATAAACGGAGGAACATAAAGCTTGGCGTCCTTGCCGCTATTGTTCAATCCAGCGAGGTTATTAAGCATCGATATCGGCCGATGGTACTTAGGCCGTCCCCTCTCCGGAATTACTGCGAGGCAGCGAAGGTGATAGAGGCGATATGCCGGAAAAACGCGAGGAGATATGGCCACAGCCACGAAAGTGGGAACTCGTCTATATGACAGGCTTCACACACGACAGAGAGCATTTTGTGAGGTCAGGGGGCTCCCAGAACTCCCCCGCTAAAACGTGCTCTACCCCGTGTACGTTTGAGCACCTCACCCTGGACGCATCTGGAAATTCCCCTGATGTCGACCCTGACCGGAGTCTGTGGTTTGCAGACGCAAACCCATTTCACGCACAACAGTCCACGGTCGGCAGCGCAGTCACCGTGATGAGTGCACGGCAGGCCCAGTCCGAGCTTCTTGCTGGTGGCTGCAGTGTTAGAGGGATTGCAGCTTGGTAAAAGACGAAAAAAAAAATCTGATGTCGGCCAGGTGAAGGTATTGCAAAGTTCAGCATGAGCCTGAAACTGCAATGACGTAATGGGCTGACATTGAATCTACTGCACCAGTCTGCTGACTTTGAATTGCGAACTACCCGCCGCGGTGGCTCAGTGGCTAAGGCGTTGCGCTGCTGAGCATGAGGTCGCGGGTTCGATTCCCAGCCGCGGCGGCCGCTTTTCTGGTAGAGGCGAAAAGCAAAAACGCCCGTGTGTACGAGATTTCTGCGCACGTTAAAGATCCCCAGGTGGTCAAAATTAATCCGGGGCCCTCCACTACGGCGCGCCTCATCACCTGCGTTACGTCGGCGCGTTAAACCCTACAATCAATCAATCAGTCAATGAATTGCGAATTATATTTGTGTGCACGATTCAGGGATCACGGCGGGACCTCAGTAACGCTCCTCAATCGCGGGAATACTTGCTCTCTCACAAGGCCTCCTTTTCTATGTTCGTAGCTTGCGTGGACCCCCAATCTTGAGGCCCCTTCAGACACTCGGAGGTGACCGACAAATTGTCACGATAACAGGGCACATGTGTAGCGACGCGCGCTTGGTGGCTATAGCAACAGATTGCGCCACCTGGTCTGCCGGTGTGGTTAAGTCGTGGAAAATCGACGGTTTTCTAGCTGGGGTCCACTTCACTGTACCTAGCGCAACATCCAAGAAAATCTGCACAAGTCTCCTTCCAGCAGGTGACGCAGTAAAACACTGGTCAAGAAGTTAGAAAGTGCTCGTGGAAAATTTGGTATGTTGTCCCATCGCCCCCGTCTCTGCACTTTTTTGTCGCACTGTAGCTTCTTTGTAACATTTTTGCCGGAATTTCCTTATTTCATTCATTCACTGAGTCACCTGTTTTCCCCTACTTCAACTCCTGTCTCTCGGTACACGTTCCGTTGAGTGTAACTTCCGTTAAGTTTAACTTCCGTTAACTTTTTAAATCGAAATTTTTATATCTACGAACTCTATGCGTCGTCCCAAAAATAATGCTGGCAACGATGACATGCAGTAGCGCGGAAAGATACTTTAGTCTGTATGCGAGATGAAAAGCGATATTTAAAAACTTGTCCCCGGCTCAAAGGAAGTGTAAATTGCATTTTTTGTGATTTCTTTATGTGTTTTTTTAATTCACTAGTTTATTTTGCACGAAGGGATGGACAATAGGTAGACCTGTTGGGATGGACAATAGGTAGAATCTTGCTTCACGCTGTGGAGGTCGGTGGTTGGATTCGCCCAAGACGCGTCCCTTTTTTTTAACCTGCCGTTGGCGAATTTGGAAACTGAAATGGACTATTTCCACAGAAGAAACGCCCCTGTTTCAGGCAGAATCGTCAAAGCTCCTTCACTAAATCTGTTTCCTGAACGCTGCTGTTGATTCTGGGCATGAAGGTTCAGTTAGCCACACTGAGAGGAACCCAGCGGCGGCGGGTTCCTCTTAAACAGTTTCAAAATAATGTTTAAAAATCCAGACACAGTTTAAACCTATACAAATACTTGTGTGGAAAGGCTTTCAATAAGTGAATAAACGTTTCAGCAGTTACAGTAGCTGCTAGGTTTGCAGGTCACGTGAAAGGGACACATATTGTGATGTCAAGTTTCTACACTACGAACCGCCACCCTTCCGATTTCAGAAAGTTTGGTGGCAAATTAAAATTATTTCCGCCCATTTATTTATATACTGCTCGTGGTTACCGGGCTATATAAAACGCTGTTTTTCATATGAGCTAGATAACATAGACGTGACAAAAATCGGTTGTCCGCCACTTTAACACTGCTGCGCGTTCGCGCAGAAAATTGAAACTCGAATCTTCCGTTCATGAGCGAGTTTTCCAGAAATATAACTCTACGCAGTATGACGTATGAGCTACTCGTTGAACTGCCATCGTCGTGGTCGAGACAGCTTCGCACGTAAAGCAAGTTAGCGAGTAGTCAAGTAGGCACTGCGGCTTTTTTGTCGATCCATAATTCACGAAAACATCACACGAAGCATGCCACGTGCAATACATCACAAATGTGTTGCTGAATATAATGACAATAACAAAAGTAGAGTCACTCGAAGTACTCGAAGTACACGAAGTACTCACCAACAACCACAGTTGGTGAGTACTTTCTGTACGCGCAAGCAACGACAAAACTACGATGATACACGTCTTTCCGGGTGAGACAGGCGAAGCCAATAAACTAAAGTCCGGCGTCAGAAGACGTGTTCCGGTGGTAACTCGTAGCTTTGACACTGCTTCCCAGCGCGAGGAAGAAGTTTTTAACGGGAGGGATTTTCTCTCTAACCGGACAGCGACTATAAAGCTAGGGGGAGCATCCCTCGAAAACATACAACTAGGAAATCAGGGAACACCGCAGGGATTGGTCTTACCCCCTACCCTTTTCAACATCGCCATGGCTCCCAGAAAGACTAAATAAGATAGAGGACCTACGTTACACCATATACGCAGACGACCTCACGCTATGGGTCAACCGTGGCAGCGATGGGCACATTGAGGAAGTCCTCCAAAAGGCCCTATGCGAGGTCGAAAAATATCTAGAGCCAATAGGACTAAAATGCTCTGCTGAAAAATCGGAGGCGTTGTTCATTGTTCCAAACAATTTTCGGAAGGCATCTCGAAACGATTATGACATAATGCTGAGAGCCGGCGGAAGACCGATACCCGCGGTAGAACGCATCAGGGTACTCGGTCTTTATACACGTCCAGGCCAATGGCAAAAAAACACAGAGACAATTATGAAACTAGACAACAGTATAGAGCAAATCTGTAGAATGTTAAAACGCATATCCAACAAACACGGTGGGAAGAAACAAGCAAACCTCCTCAGGCTGTTTCAGGCCTTTGGCGTTAGCCAGATTCTGTTTGTTGCCCCGTTCCTAAAACTCATCAAAGCAGAAAAAAGTAAGTTAGACATTATCATAAGAAAAGGAATCAAAAGTGCATTTGGTCTTCCCCCGAACACCTCGACGGCCAAGATACTCAGCCTAAACGTATCGAACACCCCAGACGAGCTCATCGAGGCGACCAAGGCGTCGCAGCAACAACGACTGCTAGGCAGTAGAACAGCTAGGAGAATATTACAACGACTGGGCTACGAATCCAGAGAGACAGCTAAGGACTTGAAGGACCTTCCTAATACAGATAGACAAAAGCTAACGATATCGCTCCTACCCAGGAACATGAATCCGGCATATCACGATGGCAGACGTAGGAGCAGTGCCATCACTCTGCAAATCAGATACGGAGGCAGTCCGGACGTCCGAAAAACACCTAGGAAAGAAAGCTTACACGGCAATGGCAGTAGCGGAAGACGGCGTCCCGCACTGATGCTGCACAATACTTAGTAGCGACATGCAAGAAGCAGAGGAGGCTGCCATCGCCCTGGCGCTGACTAAGTGAGGAACGAGGGTGATAGTTAGCGACTCTAAGTAAGCCATTAGAAGTTACGACCGAGGCAGGATTTCCAACGCTGCCTGGAAAATTCTCGCGATTGCAAAAGTGACAGCCGAACAGGTGACGCTTATTTGGGCTCCAGCTCATCGGGGTCTCATCGGGAACGAAAAGGCGCATGCGGCCGCCTGAGATCTTACTTTCCGGACGATCGCCGAGAATGCCCTAGACCCGTTTCTACAACCATCCCCGAGGGTAGACGAACTTAGAAATTTTCACGAAATTACCCAACATTATAGACTAGCGCGTAAGGTACTTCCCCAGGCTAATCGACGATCGCTCGAGAATGCCCTAGACCCGTTTCTACAACCATCCCCGAGGGTAGACGAACTTAGAAATTTTCACGAAATTACCCAACATTATAGACTAGCGCGTAAGGTACTTCCCCAGGCTAATCCACAGCTTAGCAGGAAAGAAGAGGTCTACTGGAGGAAATTACAAACCAGGGTTTTCGCAAACCCTTTATTATACAGCTAATGGCACCCCAAGGTATACGACTCTAGATGCAAGAACTGTAACGGCGTCGTGGACCTCGTCCACATGACGTGGACGTGTCCCTCTCACAACCAACCTCATAGAAATACTGCATCCTGGGAGAAATACTGCATACTCAGCCGGACCTCAAGCGCTCAGCGCAAAGTCATCGGTCTCGCCTTAGAAGCCGCCGTATCCCAAGGGATCCTGCCCGACTGATGGGGGGGAACGGAGGTTACTCTGTGCTTTTGACTTGTGCAAATAAAGTTTCTTATGTATGTATATGTAAGTGGCCATTTCCATCAATCTTGCTTCAGGACCACCTGAAAGACGATGCCGTGATATTTAGGGCGAGGAAGAGAAATAAAGCTGTTCGCCTTCGTAAATAGCGCAGTAGGCATAGGACTAGCAGCATGACTTCACACTAATCTTCGCAGCTCGTATTCCTATTCTTTGCCCTCCAACCTGCCTTTCTTAGCACTGCGATATCGCGCGATGTGGCCATTTTTCACGGCAGGAACAAAAACAAAACGCACTTGCTCTGCTTTGGTTCCCAGTGCCTTCCACGGTGGTGTGGGTGACTGAGGGCGTCGTTCTTTCGCTTGACTCGGTGCTGTTCGTTTCGTCGGGGAGCCTGCAAAGAAATGCGGCTTCAAAGGTCAGTATGCAAGGGATGAAGTGTCGTATCACGCATAACTTACATTAAACTCCAACCTCAGAGAAGCTTTACGAATACCGTTAAAATAGACCATGTGCAGGTAACTGATGAAAAATGTTCAAACTTTGGTTCGAAGACGCGTCCCATTGCGACCAAATAAGGGACTTTTCATACGCACAGTTATTTCAGTGGGAATTGGGCAACATTGGAACGCCCATTTTGCAATCAAATTGCTTGAGAGGCCCGAAAATAACCCTGACAAATAACCCTGACAGGCCTGTTAAATAACCCTGACGAAAATAGCTGCAGACAAGCCCCCCAAAAATGCGTAATGAAATGTCATTTTAAAACTATTCACGGCTCCGTTATCATGTGGTGTGTTAGCACCAACGATACTAAGCTAGCCGCAAAAGCTTTCAGATTTCATTGTTGCTCAGACTCAGTATGCCTATTTCGCTTCACTGCTATTATCTTGCGTGACTGCTTCTCTTTCTGGCGGACACTACACTGGCATTACGCTAATGGTGAACTTAATGGGAACTTCTTCCTACGACACCCACAACGTATGCGCTGTGTACGTGCCTGTGAACATTTATGCCTGACCATTTTCAAAACAGGGATTAGCCATAGAAATATTTGGTCGCGCGAAGGTTTTTGATATCATACGGTCATACAATTCGAAGTAAAAAAAAAAAAAAGGCGTAGCTTGCACTAGTGGTGCGAGGCTGGAGACACAGCAGAGCTGGTGGCCCCTCTCCCTTCGTCGGAGACCCGGCTCTGGTATACTTCACGTGACTTTCCGAACTTGTCCCTGAAAGTTCTCCATGAGTGGCAGGTCCTGATCATTTTGTCCGTAGGCTTTCACATCTCTCCCAAAGTGGACCGCATTAGCTCGCGCTAGAACCCACGGCCAAGTCCAAAGCCAGTGCCCGTACTACGAACCCTAAGAAAATGCTCTGCTTCGGGAATTCAATTATAGCTCACTCAGGAGCGTTCTCGAATGTTGCGATGCTGATGACCCGAATGTGGCAATGTTACAAATCGATGTGGAAAAAAAGCATTTGATAAAGTTAGCCACGACATTCTTTTTCGGTTTTGGAATACGTGAAAATGGGGAGGGTAATTATTGAGGCATATTGAAGCATTGCACGACGAATCTTATAGTTAATAGCAGTTTTCCGAAAGAATACGCGTTAAGACGTCAGTCAGGCAGGGTTGTCCTATTTCACCCCTGTTGTTCGCGCTATCTAGAACCACCGTGCGCAAAAATTATTCCGAGCGAGCCAACATGTGTATTCCGACTAGACGTATGTGAAGTTTAAGTTTTGACGTACACGGATGATGTGGCCGCATTTTGTGCTGATCAAACGAGTGTCAGTAACGAGAGAATTTCGCGAAACTACAAACAGTACGATAAATTTGAATAAATGCATTGGGACATAGGGCAGGGCGAATGGCGAACTACGCCCGGCGTGTCCGAAGAGGTCGGGTGGACAACCACGCCCACTAAGTATGTGGGAGTACCGCTTGATATCGCGAGAACACGCTTTAGTTGCAAGGGAGGGCGCAAGAAATGCTGGGGCATGCAGATGGACGTGTGAACCGGTCGGCATGCATCTATCTTCTCCCGAGGCACGGTTTGTAATACATTTCTGATAGAAAAAGTATGTTATGTTATGGATGCGCTGTTTGTACACGTGCTGACATTCAATAGTGTCATAGGTTGCTCGCTATGTTCATGTGGCAATCATTCTTTGAGCGAACGAAGCTCCGTAACCTGTTTCGCAGGTTAAGAGGGGGCAGGCTGCGATTGTTGAACCTGTTTGTTGGACAATTGCTGTCGAGATTTTTATGTCGGCGCGAAAGAGCAGATCTATTTCTTCTAACGTACATGCAGATTGGATTGGGCTCGGCTGCTGCTGCTGCTGATGATGATGATGCCAAATTTTATCGTAACTACGAGAGATATGAACAGATATGCAGTGAGTGGGTTCTTACACGAAGTGGTGACGTCTTACCGGTTTTTAAGTGAGCGGTTTTCTATGCAGTACTTGTCGAATGTTGCGCGTAAGCAGTTTTCCTGTGACGCCCCGAACCGGTGTACACAATGAAAGATCTCGTAGGTCATAAACACGACGTGCTGAAACGCGTTAACAGAATGAATACACCCGCAGGAGTGAAAACACTCTTTTTTAAATTGCACACTTAGATTTTATCAGTCGTAATGTGGCTTGATGAGATGGGGTTGTTTTTGCCTTTGGGAAAAGATTGTCAACTGTATAAAAATCCAGAGAGTGTAGAGCATGTTTTTGTCGATGCTGGAACACCGTCGTCTTTCGGGACATTCTCCAGGGGATTCTAAAAAAAAAAAAAGACCTTCGTCTGGAACCAAAAGGCATATGTTTTCTTCAAATTGAACGTGATGACGTCCTTTACGATGTATTCATTCTAACCCGTCTCCTTGTTACATGGCGTAGTAATACGGCTGTCAGAAGGAGTGGCGAACGCCAGGCCAGTGGCTTCGCACTTTGCAGAAAATGTCAGCAAAGTGAAGGAAGTGTACGCCACACAAAAATATGGTGAAGATGTTTTGTGACTTATGAGTAGATTAACCGTAATTGAAGCCCACAAATGTTAATTGCCAACTAAAGGTTCGGCAGCGCTGTTACTATGCCATACTTAATGGTTGGCTGCACTTCGTTTTTTTTTTCTGCCCCTGCTAACCCCGTACCCTTCAGACCTCTGGGGTCGCCCAGTGGTTAGGTCGCTGGTTTCAAGGCATAAAGGTCACAGGTTCGATTATCGAGACCTCCCGAACCGCATTTTGTTCTTGTCTCGTCCGCAGGCTTTCACATCTCTCCCAAAGTAGACCGTGTTAGCAGGCGCTAGAACCCGCGGTTAAGTCCAAAGCCAACGTCCTGGCTACGAACGCAAAGAAAAGGCTGTACGTCTTGAATGTGATCATAGATTAGTCGGATAGACACGGGTTTTCTAACGCGAGGGATGCGGGTTCGTTTCCGACCACGGGAGGAGTTTTTTTTCTTTCCAATTGGCCTGACTTGTTATTATTCCCCGCCGCTGCTAACCGCGCACCTTTCGGGCCTTTTGGGTGGCCCAGTGGTTAGGTTGCCGGTTTCACGGCGTAAAAGTGATGGGTTCAATTCTCTAGACCTCGCTAACCCCATTTCCTTCTTGAGGCATCGAGGTTTTTTGGTGCGATGAACGCAAAAAGCTCTGTCGAAACGGCTATTGCTATTAAAAATGCGTGCCAATTCACCCTGTGAAGGAGGTTGTTCGTCTACCCCCCAAGGGTTCTGTCGCGACCATTGGTGTCAACAAAAAACTCCAGCGAACAAAATAAAATAAGTTACTGACACCGCCATTAATAAAGCCTGGAACGAATAGAGAAACGTAGCGAGGGCCCATTGTCTTACCGATTAAGCTCCGAGCCCACGAGGAGACGGGAGAGGCAGACGATGCACTCACCAAACACATCGGCGGGTTTACCCACTGCGTTCTCGCTGAATGCCACGTGATAGTGTCACGCGACCTCTAGTACCGCTGTTTCCTCCGCCCACGGCACGTGTAGCTGTCGTATTCGCGCCTTGCGCATGCGGTAGGATGGATGGCAAAACGTTTATTGAGCTTAAAGGGAAAGGGTATAAAGGCGTGGTTAGCCTCCTAAGTCCAGGAGGCCTCTTGTACGGGCTGCCTCCAGTGCGCTTCGCACCATGACAACCTGGCGCTCCGGTGCGGAGCTGGTCATCTCGGACTCCCACTGCTCAGGGGATGGGGAGGGGTGGGGATGTGGGTGTTGGGGGCAGGAGAAGACGAGGTGGTAGGTGTTGAGAGGGATGTGACAATATGGGCAGTCGGGTGGAAAGAGAGGAGGGGAAATGTGGAATAGAATGATGTGGTTAAGGTAGGTTTCGGTCTGTAGTCGGCGGAGGATGTAGGCCTATTGGGCGGTGAGGGAAGGGCGGTGGGGCGGGTATCGCCGTCGGGAGTTAGTGTGGTGGGAGAGGATGGACTTGTACGTGGGGTCGAGAGGTGTCAGGGCTGCTGCGTCGGGAGGTGGGGGAGTTATTTGGTCGAGGCTAGGCGAGGTAAGTGCCCGGGTAATGAGTGCGCGGGCTGCGGCGTGGGCCGCCTCATTCCCTGCCAGGCCGGTGTGGCCGGGGGTCCAGACAATGGAGAGGTCAATGTCTTCAGGGAGGCGTTGAAGGAGGTGAGCGGCAGCTGGCGGGGCGAGGCCGGCTTGGTAGAGGCGGCAGGCTTGCTGCAAGTCGGTTATTAGGGTCAGGTAGGGTTGGTGGCAGTGGGTCAGGGAAGCGTGGGCGATGGCGAGGGACTCGGCGGTGAGCGTGGGGATGTGGCGGTAGGAGGCCGCGGTGAGCAGGCGGCCCTCGTTGTTGAAGACTGCGATGGTGGTGCTGTGGCGGGTTGAGAACTGCGCTGGTAGCGTTTTTCGAGGAATCGGTCGCGGGCGTTGCGGCGGCCTTGGTTGTAGATGGGGTGCATATGCTTGGGGACGGGAGGTACGTGGATGCGTTGACGAATGGAGAGGGGAATACGTTGGGGCGCGTGTGGGGTGGCAGGGGCCGTGCGTGCGATGACCTGAAGTACCCGTCTACCAGCCGGTGTGAGGGAGAGTCGGTGCAGGTGGGAAGTGCGTTGGGCTTACAAGGTTTCTGTGAGGGTGTTGTGGAGGCCAAGCTGGAGGAGGCGTGTGTTGGAAGTGTAGGTAGGGAGGCCTAAGGCTGCTTTGTAGGTCTTGCGGATCAGAGCGTCCAGCCTGTTAGCTTCCTGTGTCTTGAGGTTGACGAAAGGGCAGCTGTATGTAAGGCGACTGATGAGGAGGGCTTGAACGAGTTTGCAGGTGTCGGATTCTTTGAGGCCGTAGGTGGAGCCGCGGATGCGCCGAATGAGGTGCGTAAGTTGGGTGATTGTTTTGTGGAGCTGTGGGGGAAGAATTGCGCCGGAGCCGTCGTAGTGAAAAGGAACTCCGAGTACCCGAAGGGGGGTGACTTGGGGATTGGGAGAGGCGTGGATGGTCACTTGTCGGTCCGGGGTGGGTTTGGGGGGGGGGGGGGGGGGGGGGCGGGCGGCCGCGGGTGCGGGCTCGGAGAACGAGGAGGGCAGACTTGCTTGGTTCGACCGTTAGGCTTCTGGGGTGGAGGTAGGCGACAGTGATGTCGATGGCTTGCTGGAGGGCGTCTTGTTGCGCGCCGCTGGAGCCACTGGTAGTCCATATAGTGAGGTCATCGGCATAAAGCGCATGGTGGATACCGGGGATGGCATTCAGGAGACTGGGGAGGTGGAGGAGGGCGATGTTAAAGAGTAAGGGGAAAATAACGGAGCCTTGCGAATTGGAAAGGGCCGAGCCGGAGGGTGGCAGTGCGGTCCCGCAGGAACGCAGATACGAATAGGAGTCATAAAATTAAAGAAAGTTCACACCAAGGCATGACATCTCACTTTTTCGTCTCTGCCGCCGATCTCGTCGCCTGCGTTGGCGGCGGCAGAGACGGAGGAGGGAAAGCGTCTAACACCGGGTTTCAGCTTCCTTTCATTTCATAAAAGAAGTCTCGACTCATGTGCTTACCAATACAACTCAACCAACCACCGTTTATGAATCATGCATTGATTCAACCTTAGCAAATGATATCTCTTTGAAGTAATCGCGAGTGTGGTTAAGTGCATTTCAGTTATCTCTAGTTTTTAACTTGTACTTGAAAAATAGTATTTATTTCAATGGACATACTCTCGGAATAAAAAAAAGTTGTCTCTGGTTTGACCCTCCGGATGGGAAGCCGTTCTTTCCAGCTCAGCCTTGGACGACCAGCGCGGACTGATCGACCGGGCAAGACGTATCACAGCAGCAAATGGGGCCCTGGACTAAGGGCACCACCCTCTGAGAGCTAGATAGCCTGACTTTATAATAAAGTTTTCTACTACTACTACTACTGGTTTAACTATTTGCAGAGCCACGCGCGTGAATTCAAGGGACGTCGAGTGGATGATCGTTCTGGGTGTCGCTCACAGCTTCGCTTTACAACCACCTCCACAGGGTGGATTTGCGCACATTTTTATTCATGTTTTTGTTTCTCGGACGCACGCGCCGTAGGGGACACGTCGCAACCAATGGTAATGGTGCGGGTGACGAGAGTGGACGCTTTGTGTGACGCCAGCCGGGTGCGCCCTTTGGCCAACCTAGCCAAGTAGTGGTTTCGCATTAATAACTGCATTCGGTGTACAGAACATTGCGTTTCAATGCAGCAGTATTTACATGCCTCCTTTCTTTCAGCCACGCATCACGTAATCGAGAGCGATAGACCACTTTGACGAGGAGCCCCCATGATGAGCTGTTTCGTGGCTCCCGTTAGTGACGCTCTGGTCGTCGAAGGTGTACTCACACAATGTTGTAGTTGATGCGACGACCCGCATAGACGAAGGTGGTTTGCAAGGCAAGGACGGCAAGGAGGGTGCGCATTGAAACCTGCAGAAATTGCAAAATGCACTGAGCAGTGTTCCCAGTTGCAAGGGCGTGTCGGTCTTTGAAACGGAAGGGCGGGAGGACCTGCGTCCGGGACTACCGCTCTAAAACGCAAGCAGTTAGTGACTGTCACATGCCACCCGACTCACGTATCGTGCCACTTCTAGGGAACTATGCGTGCCGAAGCATTTGTATGCGCTTGCGAGGGGTTGGGAGGACACTCATTTTTAATATCTAGCCAGCTCCGTCCGAGCAGTACTTAAACCCCCAAAACCTTCTGTTCGGACGCCAGAAACCGACATGAGCTTAAACTGAAGATTAAACTCTCCCTTTCTCCACCTTCCAGGCCCACTGCTGTTCTAGTCTTTAACTAGCTCCTCCGCATATTCCTCTTATGATTACCCTTCTTCCGCCTCCTGCGCCTCCCGCCCCACTCCTTTGCCTCGACCTGCTCTTCTGCCTCCCCCGCAATCCTCCCCTCACCTTCATCCTCTCCCCTCCTTTTCCTATCAACTCCCTTCTCCTAATGCCGCCGCTCGTCTCTCTTTCCAGCTCCCTGCCCTGGTTTACACCGGCCCATGGTTCCAGCTAGGCCTTTCCATGGAGGGACGTAGACCCGGTTCATAGTACCTATCCGGGTTTCAACTTTCGTGGGTCGCTGCTGGGTCGCTAGTAATTGGTGCTGGGTCCACCATTTAGTCACTGATTGGTAGCCACCGGTGAGACAGACACACAGACCAACATTTGTGCCGTTTACCTAGCCCTGCCATCTTCAGCAGAGGTTGCTGAACGCAGTGGGATTCTACGGCATGAATACAGCGAAGACGGGGGCTACTTCATACATCAACCACGTTGCTTAATTAAGAAAAGGCTTCATTGAAATCTAAATGGCAGCACTTTACTCCCCTCGATGGCTTGGGCGCAACCGCATAAGTGGGCGCAGAGAAAGACGTGACAAGTTGGTTTACGAAAAGGCGTGCACACTTAACAGCCACTGTTAACCGCAGACGAACTCCTCAATGTCTGACTGAAGTGCCAAGACGATTCTCAAGCCCCCAACAACAATTGTTTTACTTCGAAACAGTACAGCTTCTCCAAGACTACCGAAGTGTGGTTTTGCAGGTTCATCATTAGAACGTTAGGTGAAAGCACAGCATGCTATCTAAAATATTGTGAATCAGGTAAGCTTTTGATCGCTCTCTTACGAGCAATTACGTGCGAAGGGCGTAGCAGCATCTGGGTTGTGAGGATGCCATGAACCTAAAACGATGAGCGCGCTATCGAAGGGGGTTTTCAAGATGATTTCCCAAGTGAATCGAGTAGCTTACTTGGAGGATATAAGCCGGCTATAAAATATCCATGGACTCTTTTCTTCCTCTTCGTCACGCCGGATTAGGGTGTCACGTGGCCGAATGGTGGTGGTGGTGGCCCATAAAGTGGCGCATACCCACTCAGGGGGATTGGCCAAGAAGAGTTTTTTTATTATTATTATTATTATTAATATTATTATTATTATTATTATTATTATTATTAAAAAGAACCAGATAGGCAAAAAGGTGCAGTCGAAGAATGAATTTAGTATATAGGTTGAAGGCAGAAATAGAACAAGAAAGAGGAGCGAGAGAGCCTGATCAGAATCATTTTAGCAAGGCAGACGAGCCGTCTCTGAAATGAAGGAATGAATGGCTTGACAGACATCCCCATGGCAGTGGCCTAGCTGCGTGCCTCCAAAAGACAAAAGCACTGGCAAGTTTAGTGGCATTCCAAGACGCCGCAGGGGAGCCTCCAGCAGCCTTCTTCGGTGATGCGAGAATCGGCGGCAAAAAAGGAAGAAATGCTCATCCGATTCAATTTCATGGCAGAAGTGGCACAAGGGTGAGGTTGTTAGATCTGCCCGGTATAGGTGGGGTATTACGTGGCGTATTAAGTGGGGTATTAAGTATTAAGTGGGGTATTAAGTGGGGTATTAAGTATTAAGTGGGGTATTAAGTGCCCGGTATTAAGTGGGGGAACACCACAGCGAAACGAAGTCAGCGAAACTTCGCACGAGCGAGTTTGGCAGAGGCTTCTTTTCCACCGAAGCCTGAGGTGTTCAAGTTCCGGAGAAGTGTGCAGCCCGTGATCAGACACGTCCTGGGCCAACAGGTATTGTCGATAACGGGCTAGCAACACGCAAGCAAACGGGGGAAGCAGCTCCACAATAGGTAAAGACAATGCCATTTTCGCTAACGTATCAGCGGCTTCATTAAGGGCTAATCCACAGTGGCCAGGCAGCCAGACAAGCCTAATTGCCCGTACATACGTGGGAACGAAGGAGTAAAAAGTTTTAAGCATGGGACTGACAGTTTCCGAAGAGAGGACCATGCACACGGAAAGGGAATCCGTGAGTATCATCACTGAAGATTGCGCCGAATCGAGTTTCAGAACAGCAAGAAGAATAGCCAGAAATTCTGCATAAAATATGGGAATATAATCTGGTAGACGCAATCAAAAAGACCAATTCAATGCCGGAGAGAAGATACCCACCCCAACTTTCTCATTTTTTCCAGAGGCGTCGGTTGCAATAACCACGTGCGATGGGTATTCAGACTGGTGAGCCAGGAGAATGTTTTTAATTAATTTGGTTGGAAGCAACTTAGCATGTTTTGGGAAGATGTTATCAAAAGAAACCTCCACTACTGTGGGTTGAGTCTGCAAGACGGGAACTGAAAGGAGCGTGGAGTTTATTGGATGAAGTAAAGAATTGGCAAAAATGACCTGCGGGCGCCGGATACGAGACCAATTAGAACCGAAAAACGCAAATGCGTGTTGGATAAACACAGCCTGCAGTGTGATCTGGCCAGCGGTGACTCTAGGAACCTTGCAAATGCATTGATGGTGAGATATTTAAACCTGGAATTTAGCGTTGGGACTCTGGCCTCCAAGTATAATACCCGAATCGGGACGTAACCTGGTAGGCCTAAGCAGCAACGCAAAGCTTGTCGTTCCAGCTTCACCAAAGGCATGAGCTTATAGGTCGCAGCGCCAGAGAATACAACACACCCAAATTCTAGAATTGGTCGAACATACATGCTGTAAATCATCAAGAGCGTATCTGCCCTCAGACCTGTTCTTTTGTGGCTAAGACACCTCAGCAGAGCGGCAGCACGGGAGCCTTTCGCAGCTATATGTTCAATGTGTAGGCGCCAATTCAATTTTCTGTCATATATGACTCCAAGATATTTTAGCGAATCAACCTGACGAATGGTTTGTTGGTGATTCGATAACGAAATCGATATTTGGTCCGTAAGAGGGAACACGAGGATGGCACACTTATCAATGTTTAAAAAAAATTTCAAAGTATCCAACCATGCTTCCAGGACATTCAAATATGATTGAAGGGTATGAAATAAGGAATGGATGTCTTGCGATGAAGAGAAAAAGGCGATGTCATCTGCATAGACATATGTATGCACATCTCGGTGAATGGGTATGGAGCTCAAAAGCACATTGAATAGCACTGGGGAGATAACAGACCCCTGGGGTACTCCACGTGTCTGCTTATACCGGGAAGAGGCGTAACCATTTTGGTAACAGAAAAACTCTCTGTTTTCCAGAAAAGCCGCTACCCACGCAGTAATGAACCCCGGAAACGAATAGCGAGCTAGGAGATCTAGAAGGATGCCATATTCCACACTGTCGTAAGCTTTTGAAATGTCCAAAGTGACCAAAGCTGCGTTCTGCTTATTTCGTCGGGCCCAGTGGATGCGACTTTCGAAGTCTATATGCGCCCACCAGATAGAGCATCCTTCCCTAAAACCAGTTTGTCTGCAGTTGAGTATGTTACTTGTACGCAAAAACTTGTTAATACGGAGAAGCAAAACGCACTCAATTACTTTTACAAGGGTGGATGTTAGTGCTATTGGCCTAATATTATCAATTGTATATCCAAGCTCCGGTTTCTTTAAAAACAGCAAAATCTTGGCCAAGCGCCATTCAGGAAGTATCCATGCGTTTTTAAGAGAAATATTAACCACATTCAACAGGTCTGCCGGAGCTTCATGTATAACAGTTTAACTCTTTCGTTACCGCGTCTATAGAACGTGGGTCACCGGTGACCCGAACGTGCCATGGGCAATTTTTAAAATACAAGCGCTCCTATGGACTTGCGGCGCATCTGTCGCATTCTCCAGGCACTGATCTCTCATTTCCTGTGTAGTTTGTATTTTTCCCGCGCGGTGGCGATTTTTAACGGCGGTTCAAAGCGGAGCGGCTAGAAGGAGGAAAGAAATCCTTGGGTCACGTGATCAAATCGTGACGTTACGTGACCTGTTTTTGAACGCCTAGGGACAACGCCGAAGTAGGCGCAGCATTTCCCTGGGTCCCCCGAGCGAACGATTTGCGCTGTCAGTAGACTCAGTACCCAGCGTGTGTTTGTATTGATTGTTACCAAATGAAGCTGTAGATGCGTGAATATAGCGTGAATGCTAGTATTGGTGCGATCTCCCTATCTGACATACCTACTGCGACTTTTCAAGGGCGACTTGCAGCCTGAGCTCAGCGTAGATCAGCCGTGTATCCGCCCTGTACTGCGGACGCGTGAATCAAGGGACCCTAAGCTGCAGGGCGGTCTGTGATGTCATTGCGGACCACAAAAACACAACATTTAGCGGGAAAATCAAACTTTTAACTTAAATTGATGAATTTCTCAGTGAACAAAGCGTCGTTTGCATTCGGAAAAGCGCTGGGGTCACTATAAAACACGAAATCTTTCGAATAACAAAAACCTCACTGGAAGTTCATAGTCTGGCAGGGAAAGTTGCTTAAGCTACACTCACCTGAAGTGTGTCCCAGAAGAATTAAAAAAAAACATTTTCTCGAAGCCGCGTGTGTTCGAGCTGGGAGCCATGATAAGTTGCACACCTCTTTCTTGAGACGACGCCACTTCTGCCACCTCGACTAAATT
Organism: Haemaphysalis longicornis; assembly: GCF_048455015.1. Taxonomy (NCBI): domain Eukaryota; kingdom Metazoa; phylum Arthropoda; class Arachnida; order Ixodida; family Ixodidae; genus Haemaphysalis; species Haemaphysalis longicornis. Next base: position 148,516,579 of record NW_027526295.1, read on the forward strand.
CTGAAGGCGCCATTTCACCAATACACTGTTCACTCTAAAATCGCTACAGTGAACGAGAAGCCACTGCTGAGAGAGCAACGAACTTTCCAGTTTTTTTTTCACACACACTACCAGCGTTATCGCTGCTGACAGTAAACGTGCTGTAGTCGCTGGCACAGCTAACAACAGACGTCGACAAGGAAGGACGGTTTCAGCTAAACGTAATACCACAAAAAAGTAAACGGTTTGAAACACAGCTAGAGCGCATTCACGGCGGCAACACGGCTTCCCGGGGTTTTGCTGGCCCACTGGGGTTTTGCTGGGTTTTGCTGGCCCACTGCAACTTTTCATTGTCAAGGGGCAGCGTCAAAGCCTCTTGGGCTAGACTGGTTTCCAGCATTAGGAATTAAGGTCACAGGAGTGCATCGCATGGATGAGCCGGCCATGGCATTTGAAAAGCTGTTTGAGGAGTTTGCTGTTGTCTTTGACGGGGGCCTGGAGTGCTACAAGGGACCACCTGTGAAGTTGGCCTTGAACCCTGAGGTGGTGCCAGTCCGCCTAAAGGCAAGGAGGGTGCCAGGCAAAAAATTGATGCCGGGCTTGACAAGTTGCTACAGCAGGGTGTTCTGGAGCCGGTGGACTGCACGGAGTGGGAAACCCCTATTGTCACACCATTGAAGGGAAATGAAGACATCCGCATCTGTGCAGACTACAAGTGTACCATTAACAAGGCCCTCTAGCAGCATGCATATCCAGTGCCGATGGTCAGCCACGTGTCGGCTTCTCTCTCAGGCGGAACCATTTTTGCGAAGCTCGACTTGGCCCAGGCTTACCAGCAGCTGCCTGTCACCGATGAGTCTGCAGCAGCACAGACCATCGTAACACATCGTGGGGCGTTCAGGATATGCCGATTGCAATTTGGTGTCAGTGTCGCACCTGGTATCTTCCAAAATCTAATAGAAACCCTCCTACGTGGAATACCAGGTGTAATTCCATATTTTGATGATGTGCTAATTGCAGGGGCGTCAGGTAAAGAATTGCTCTCTCGCCTTCGCGAGGTCCTTCGCCGTTTCCAGGACGCTGGGCTCAAGGTAAGGAGAGAGAAGTGCCAGCTGGGTGTCGCCCAAGTTGAGTTCTTGGGGTTTCGAATAGACGGCGAGGGCATCCATCCGCCACCAGAAAAAACACAGGCCATTCTTGGTGCACCTCGCCCGTCAAACAAGACCGAGCTCCAGACATTCCTGGGACTGGTGAACTTCTATCATGCGTTCTTTCCACACAAGGCCACTGTTGCGGAACCACTACACTGACTTTTGGACAAGAAGGCAACCTTTGTGTGGGGCCAAACACAACAAAGAGCTTTTGAGGGCGTGAAAGAACTCTTGGCATACAATCAAGTCTTGACGCATTATGATGAGGATTAAGCAGCCTCTCATCCTTGCCTGTGATGCGTCCCCATACGGAATAGGAGCGGTGTTGAGCCACCGATTGCCCGGCGGCACAGAAGCACCGGTCGCCTTTTATACAAGGACCCTGTCGAGTGCAGAGCGGAACTATGCACAGATCGAGAAGGAGGCACTTGCCGTGGTTGCAGGCGTCAAAGTTTCACGACTACCTGTTCGGCCGGCCTTTTCAGATCCAGACGGACCACAAGCCACTGCTCGGGTTGTTCACGTCTGACCGCCAGACACCACAGATGCTGTCTCCGCGGATGCTGCGCTGGTCTATCTTCCTGAATGGATACAAGCACACTCTGCTCCACCGGGCTGGGAGGCACTTGGGCCATGCAGATGGCCTCAGCAGATTGCCCTTACAGCGCCAGGGCTACGATGACCCCTCTCCGGCATAGGTCGTCATGCTCCTGGACGTGCTGCCAGAACCACCCCTCCATGCAGTGGACATTGCCACCCACTCTGCGAAAGATCGCACCCTTTCACGTGTTTTTAACTGGGTCTGGAAGGGGTGGCCAAGGGGCAGCATGGTCCCAGAGTTTTCTGCCTTCACGCCAAGGCAGCACGAACTGTCTGCCCACAAGTGTTGCCTACTCTGGAGTGGCCGTGTGGTGATTCCACAAAAGCTACGGTTCCGGGTGCTGGAAGCAGTGCATTCCGGACACCCTGGTATTGTCCGGATGAAGGCACTTGCCCGCAGCTATGTGTGGTGGCCAGGCATGGATGCTGCCATCGAAGAATGGGCCCGATGCTGCTACTCCTGTCAGGAGACGCGGCCAGAGATGCCTCGAGCACCCGTCCACCCTTGGGAGGCGTCTCGAAACTCATGGTCCCGCCTCCATGTGGATTTTTCCGGTCCCTTTCAAGGGCAGACCTTCTTAATTGTCGTGGATTCGTATTCAAAGTGGCTGGAGGTCATCCCAACATCCTCTATGACGTCGCAGACAGCAATCAATGCCTTACGGAAGCTGTTTGCCACGCATGGCCTCCCAGACACCATTGTCTCGGACAACCGAGCTCAGTTTAAGTCCACAGAGTTTCGAGAGTTCCTGGACAGCAATCTGATCCGCCAGGTAACTTCGGCACCATTCCACCCACCTACGAACGGACAGGCAGAAAGGATGGTACGCACTACCAAGGAAGCCCTATCTCGCATCATCCGGGGGAACTGGGCACGGCGCCTGTCAAACGCACCAAGGCTATCGCACCAAGAAAACGCACCAAGGCTATCCGCTTTATTTATGTGCGCAACCGAAATGCTCATTTGTACTGCTTCTAACTTACAGAAGAATGAAATAAAAAAAAAACGTAGATTTAACTGATTAAGAGTTAGGTAAATAAAATAAATGCCTTCATAACTGTTCTATTTCTTGCATAATTTGCTCGACAAGCTACTCGTCCGTAGTTCTTTTAGTTTAATTACACGGGGCCGCATGGGATACGCCCCTTCAATATCGCCATCTTCGTACAATCGCCTTGTGCTGGCTGCATCGCTGGGAACGGTGAAGGAAAGTCAAAGACTTAAAAAATATGAGCTATCAACACCCGATTTCAGATACTTCGCTATTGCTTGGATGGCGAATTCGTTGGTTAGTGCAAGCGCTGAAGGAATCTGGTGCAACCAAGGGTAATCGCGACAACCACTTTGTCTCGCCCAATGTTAGACACCTGAGCTCCCCCCACCCCCCTTTCCACTTGCGCCCCTCCTCCCAACACAGGCGTAATTTTTACAGTTAGCTACTTCGTACCGATCTTCATTGCATATTGCGCACTTACTTTCATTTCTTTTTTATTCTCCGTCCCCGCTTCGTCAAGATTCAATCTTCCCCATATTTTTTAAAAGTCATTTCACCTCACTTTCCTTCTGAAAAATTCCCCGCATTTCCCCGAGGGGAAGAATGTGAAAGTGCGAATGCACGAGTTGAATTTGCGCGGTTCGGTAATGTTCGCGAAAGAGAGATCACACACACACACAACTACAAATAAAGAAAGATGCATTTATTCACAGTCACCTGTTTGTGTTGTCGTTGTACTTGATTGCTAGAGCGGATCTCAGCCTTGAAATTTCGTGTCAGTACTCCTTTAAGCGGGTGCATTAGCCCTTCTCACGCCCGATTCCTGGCCAATCCCCCACGTGGGTATGTGCCATGTCAGCGGCCAGGCAGCGCGCGCCCATCTCCCCCCGTTGCCAAGGAAGACGAGGAGATTCCTGGCCAATCCCCATCTCCCCCCCTTGCAAAGGAAGACGAGGAGATTCCTGGCCAATCCCCCACGTGGGTATGCTATGCGGACATCGCCGGTGGACGCAGGTTCAGGGTCGCTTAAGAAGTGCATCGCACTTAAAATATGACAAGCGGACCGGCGTACACGGTCTAGGAAGCGTCACTGCAAAGGCTCCAGAAAATGCTAACCATGAGCCCGCATAGCCAATCGCATGGGCGCATAGCCAATCATGGGACTGGCGAAACATCAGTGGTGTGAGAGAACAAATGGTTCCTACCTAATTACGGTACTCGAGAAATATAATTCAAAGACATTTTAAAGTTTTTTATATGACCTAATGGAGGTGGAATAAAACAAAGCATTAATAAAATCAAAGAGAAAAGACAAGGCGCAGAAATGCGTATATTGGAATAAGTTATGAGTTGGCGTGTTATTCTCTCTTCCTTTTCGTCGCATACGTCCCATTCCTGCCACATCCTGGGAAGAGCTGCGGCAAGGGAAGATAAAAAGAGTTTCAAGTCAACGCTTTACATTGAACACAGATCTTCGAGCCCAAATGAGGTTGAACGTGAGTCCTCGCAGATCTCGTCATCAGAGTCCTGTAATTGTAATCACGCATTTCCTTTGGAAGACGACACTTCATTCTTGAAAGTCGCTGTCTTCCGATTGTTCCCGGCTTCACATTCCGAACAGCCCCTCCTCAAAGCTGGTCACATCCTAAAGCAATCGTTTGGCTGAACCGACCTACTGCGTTTTTTATTCATCCCATTTTTTAACGTACAGACGACTGATTTTTGTGGAATGCATGTCCTCTAGTTCGTATGAAAACCAACGGCTTATATAGTAGGGTAACCCCAGATAATTTGTTAAAACTAATGTGCAGAAATACTTTTAATATACGACTAAACCTCCTTAAGTCTGTAAGGTGGCACCCTGCACCGTTCAAAAGTGACACCACCGTACGTATGCGAAGAACGCGCCTCCTCATCGAAATGGTCGAAGACGACAATTGAAGGAGGCCCGCCTTTCCCGCTGCTTACACACCCTTCCACCCCTGACTTTACGTTCCGCAAAACTACTTATAATCGACAGACAAGGTCAATCCCGCTTTGGGTCTACTTTGTTGCGGAGAAATAGTTCGCTTCATTAGAACCTGTTTACGGTAAGAGCCTGTTTAGAGCCAGTTAGATCCTCGATTACTTGTTTGTGAAACGCGCGCACTGTACTAAACCCCTACATATAGCGTTCATAGATTAGGAGAAGGCATTTTGCTTGGTCGGAACCTTAGCAGTCATGCAGACATTGCGGGATCAGGCTGTACACGAGCATTACGTAACCATACGAGAGGATATTTACAAATGGGTTCCGCCTACCATCGTCCTCCACAAGGAGAGCAGTGAAACATTAATAAGGGCGTCAGACCAGAAGACACCATCTGTCCAATGCTATTCACAGCATTTTTGCGAGAGGTATTCGGAACATTGGATTGGGAACAGGTGGGCGTAAGGGTTAATGAATACGTCAGTTACCTTTGATTTGCTGATGACATTGCCTTGCCAAAGTACTCGGGGGGCGAATTGCAAAGCATGATTAGCGCACTGGACAAAGAGAATAGAATCGTGGGCCTGAAAATTAACATGAATAAAAGTAAAGTATTGCTCAATAGCCTCGGTAGAGCACTGCTTTTTGAGATAGGCGACGAGGCAGTGGTGGTGGTAAGCGATTGTACCTAGGCCTAATAGTGACCCCGTAACGAAACCATGAGGCCGAGATAATTAGAATGATATGAATTGGGTGGAGCACATTGGACAGGAATTCTTAGATAATGAATGGGAGCTTAACATTCTTCCTGCAGAGGATAGTGTATAGCAGCTACATGTTACCGGTACTCACCTACAGGGTAGAAATTTGGAGGCTCACTAAAAGAGTCAACTTAAATTCCCAACGACTCACCGAGCAATGGAACGGAAGATGATAGGCGCAACGTTAAGAGACAAGAAGAGCGCAGTCTACGTCAGGGAACAAACGCTGGTTAAGGACATCATTACTAGCAATTAATATGAAGAAATGCGCGTGGGCAGGGCATACAATGCAACGCAAGCTAACCGTTGGTCATTAACGGTAACACAGTGGATCCCTAGAGAAGGCAAGCGTCAAGCGTAGCCGAGGGCGCCAGAAAGTTAGCTGGGCAGATCACATCATGGAGTTATCGGGGATAAATTGGTCGCAGTTGGCACAGGACCACGATAATCGGAGTTCTATGGGAGAGGCACTTGCTCTGCAGTGGGCGTGGACAGGGTGACGACGATGATGACTGTTACAGCCCCCGTCATTCTTGGCTACGTGACAATATACATGGCTGCAATAATGCCACCGATGACAACCAAAACGCCACAGATACCCTTATCGTCGTAAAGTAAGTATAAGTAAAGCACAATGAAACAACAAAAAAATCGGAATGACGGCTTTGCAATTTACCATTTTCACAATACAAGCCATTGCAATTCCCTAGCACCGCCAGTGCTCCTCCCAGCATCCTTCAGCCGTACACCTTTGTGAAAACCGTGTGTCAACACCGTCTTGTCGACTGTTAAGCATCCCAGGCATTGGCGTTATCGCCTCTGTCCAGACACAACCCTCATCGCTTGCACACGGCGAGGTTCGAACGGTGTGCCGTACGCCAGCCGCGATGGCAAGTATGCGCCACTATTGCCAACGGGTGCCGTCTGGACGCAGCTGCTCGTCCCCCGGATGCAGGCGAACCCAGCGGGGCAGCAGTTGACCTGGTCGCTGCAGCACACGGCATTCTTGTCAGGACAGCAGCCAAACGTCGCCTCGGCAGCCTTTTTCGCCGGGGACGAACCACGGAAGCGACAGCACGTGTTGTTACCCCGGAAACAATAGGCATCTCCCGCTGGGCACTTCTGCACCATTTCTTCCGAAATTCCAGCCGCCTTTGTCGTTGTAGTCCGCTGGGTAGTCGTCGTGGTCGTCTGGGTTGTCGTTGCAGTCGTGGTTGTCCAAGTTTTGGTACGTGTTTGTGGGGTGGCGGTCAACTTGTGCCCAACGCTTTCTGGTGCGCACAGATTTGAGGCAGGGTCACACACGTAGTGCTCCGGGCAGCAACTGTTGCGGGTGGTGCAGCAGACGGCGTTGCTCATCGTACAGCAGGAGTAGCGGCCGCTCTTGAGCATGCAGCACGTGCCATCTGGAAGAGTGGTAGCAATAAGAGATCGCCCCTTAGACGGTCTTCAGTAAATAACCGCATGTCACTTAATCACTACTTCCAAAGGTCTTCAACCACAACCACAACTACGAAAGTGGCCGGCCGGCAAAGGGCATGGTGATTACCGTGCTTCAAATTCTACACCTTGCGTGGGCGCTGTCTGCGCAGCAAGGGTGACTAGACCATGAGCAGTAAACCGTATAGACCTGCGAGGGAGTGTTAATGCCTCAAAAAGGTTGAAGCCCCACCGGATGCTTCTATCTTCAGTCATGGCCTCATAATAACAGCGAAAATGTCCCGCCTTCATTCTCAATTAATGATTTCCCGTTTACTGTTCAAGGATATACAGTACCCAAACCCACTATGATTCCCCAATCTTCTAAATAACAAACCCTAAGGTGTTATCGATGAAAGCTTCGTGAAGCGCCTTACTGGCACCAGAGAATTCTTGCAAAGGTTTAGCTTGTCAACGTCTGCAGTGGACTTGTTGCGCCACACACACCAAGAGCAACAAGGCCTACCCGATAAACCTCCCACTGTATCAAGGATCTTCCACGAGGTGCGGTCAGTACACGAAGAGCCCGCCCATAAACACTCCTATTTCCAAATTCCCCCACATCTTCACCCTGTCCCCAGGATCACCCAAATGATTTCACTGTAGTGGCTCTCCCAACATTACCGCCCTCGTGCTCATAGCCTTCCCTTTTTCTAGTGCTCTCTTGAGCGTTGCTGGCTCCTCTTGACAGTCTAGTGGACGTGTTTTTCCCCGCGATGGTCACGACCGTTAGGCAGCCTATTTAGTCCGAGGGTTCGGAAGAATGACCAACACCATAATCAAAGAATGCCCGGGACACCTACGGGGTGAATTGTGTTGACGATATCCTCCCCCTCACCCTCGCCTTAGTCGTCACGAAGCCACTACCCTCCGAAGGCTTCAAACTAACTCTTACCCCCAGTGTACCCTCCTCCAGAAAATGTACTCTACTCAATACTACACGACCTGTGCCTACTGTCCATCCCCTGACATGTTATGGGAATGCCAGAAGTCCCCGTCTTTATCTCCAGTCCCCAACCCTACTTGCGAGCAGTGGGTGGACCGGCTCACCAGATCGGACCTTGCGGCGCAACAAGAAGTCGTCGCTAGAGCCCGGGCAGCCAGCCAGGACCAGGGCATCCCGGACAAAGGACGCCCCCCACAGGGCTGGTGCCCCTACCATATAGCACTAAATTTGCTCGTGTTCATTACACGTTTATTCCTCCTCCTCCTCCTCCTCCTCCTCCTCCTCCTCCTCCTCCTCCTCCTCCTCCTCCTCCTCCTCCGCTCTCTCCCTCCCTCCCTCCCTCTCTGTCTCGCTCTCTATCTCTCTCTATCTGTCCCTCCCTCCCTCCCTCCCTCCCTCCCTCCCTCCCTCCCTCTCTCTCTCTCTCTCTCTCTCTCTCTCTCTCTCTCTCTCTCTCTCTGCCCCCCTCTCTCTCTCGCACGCTAGTTATCTCTGGACGCTCACGTAATAGTTTTTCCCTGCTAGAAACAGTGGTCGGGATTCACCGGCCGAGGAGGCATCATGTCTGAAGAAACTCGCTTAGAGCCCATTTACGACGAATACAACCAGCACACGCCAAACCAGTACGTTTCCAAATACCTTATTAAACAATCTTGGATGCCTTTCTGCATGATTAGATCTTGCCACACTAATATGTTCGGAAGTTCCCCGTCAATGAAGGGCCGACAATACGGTACAGCGGCGCATACAAACAGCAATGGCTACAAAAATAGTGTCGGTTCCTTACTTTGGGTGCAAAGGCTTCGGTCAGGGCATTTCTTCGTATTGCTCGATTCTGTGGGCACGAACAACAGGACCGGGACCAGCAGAACAAAGAGCGTGAGGGCCATTTTGTTGTTCTCGTGGCGATTAATTTAGGATTCCCGTCAGCAGGTGGTGATCGAGATGATGCAAAGAAGCGGAACCGTACTCATAAAGGGGATTGGCCCCGAAAAAAAAGGTTAGTAAATACGGTGAGCTCCAGCTGTGCAACAATTGTCCAATAAATATCCCATCAAGCATCTGCGTAAGCAATACGATATTAAAGTTTTTGTCAGCGAACAATGCGGTTCTTAAAAAAAAGTACGGGACACGCTTAAACTTATTCAAGAACGTTGTGGGATTCGTCGACCTCCTGGATGAGACTGAGCGTCAAGGAAGACTGGAGGGACCATCGAGGTTTAGTAGAACATGCAGCTGTAGAATGGGGAAGAGCAACACGTAGGCTCATGTGTCACGGGATATGGCAATTATGATGTCAGGATAGCGTGATTGGCCGAAGGCCTTTGCATATGCTGACTGAAATGTCCTTTCAGGCGACATTCCTGTAATTGTACTGCTTCCACCTTCACAAACTGGTTCACTAATCCCTTTTCACCCTAGGGAGAATTTTTTTCTGTGCAGTTTTTCTGTTCCCACTCCTCATGTAATACTCCGCAAGGGGTGTTTCAGACAAAAAGAAGTGAAAAGGCTCATCCCCATGCGGCCAATCAAAGTACTCCCCTAGCGCTCGAAAACAAGCGGCAATAGAGCGAATAGGCAGGGTCAAGTATTGAAGTTTATAAACGACCAGTGAAAAATTATTACGACCGTATTCATGACCCTTCATTGGCTATGGTACGTTTGACGCGGATTGGCTACACAGAATTCAAACAAGATGAATAAATTTGCACCTTCTTGCGGACAAGAGTTGTGAGTCAAAACAAACTGGGCTTGTTGAGCAGCTCTTATAACAGTTCTACCGGGCAGCAGTTTATGTCTGTGTTCATTTTCCTCATGAAGCAAGAAACCTCGTTTGCCATTGTTCTGACATACAGATAACTTGGGGCACATTTTCAGGCTCTTCGTATGTTGGGCTGAATGCCCTGGTTGGCGTGAGGCTCTGGCTGACGATGTTTCATTCCTGCTTGGTTTCGCTTCATCTGAACGGAACAAAAATTACGCTAGGTTGATCATGCTGACAAAGGCCATGATGCACTATTTGTGCTCATAGATCCCAACTTAAGCTGGTCGAATGAATCATGCGTTCGGCTACCGTACTGTTTGGGCCAAGATCCATAGCATGTCTTCGTGCCACAACTCAATCTTGAAACGGGATTTGAAGCAAAGCATATTACTGCAGGTACCATCCCACGAAACGCGTGGTAGCGCCTCTTTGACCTTCAAGGAAGGGCTTCGTGTGGTCAAGGTCAAGCTAGCTGCTCGTGCTGTTTCGCGGCACCTACGGAAGCGCCGCCGACTCCGCCTCGGCCATCGATCGTACCTACTCGCTGTGCCGACGGCCTCCCCATGTGGAAGCGTCTAATCGTTCGTTCGCTCCAAGGGCACGGGTGCAGGGACGAGGATAGGGGGAAATAGTAAAGCCGCGTGCCATCACAAAACAAACGCAACAAGCGACATGCCCTATTGGAGCGACATATTGGAGCGACATGCCCTAAGGTTGTGCCTCGGCCTCCCAAGGTACGTGGCCAATAACATCTTGTATCTGGAGGCACGCATGCCGTGTCTAGAGTCGCGGTTTCAACTCTTAACAGTGCTGACTATTATGAGGATTTCTGAATCGCCATAAAGCCGATTTCTTTCGTTGCTGGTAGCTCGGCTTGCACTGTTTTAGATGCGAAGGCATCTCATTCACTCGCCTTGTCCCTACATCCGGCGTCGTCGTCGGCGTCCACCCCTCCCCCATTCTCCTCGCCGCGCCAGCTGCGCTCTCCGCCGCTTACCCCCTCTCCTCTCCGATAGCGAACACTCTCTCGCGAGGGGCATTGGATTGGATTCGATTGGATTGGCTTGGATAGGCTTGGCTCGGCTTGGATTGGGTTGGATTTGGATTGGATTGGATTAAAGCGGATTGTGTTGGATTGTGTTGCGTCATAGCCGCGGCAGACGCACTGGCGCCGGCGCGTCCCCTCACCGTTGTGCGCGCTATAAAACGCGGTGCCTGCGCCGCTCCGCTCCATCGTTACAGCGGAGTTCCTCCGCTGTCCAATGCTGCAACGTGAACCCCCTATGCGTCGAATCTACACAGGGGTTCCCGCGAGGGGAGGTGGGAGTTTTTTCAACTCTTGGTGGCCTCGGCTCATTCGGCCTCAGTGTGTTTACGCCCAGGCGTTACTCTCTCCATTGAAAATAAACATTCCGAAAATAATGCAAATGCCCTGTGAGGTCCCTCCAGCGCCTTTAACTTTTCATAATATTTTTACCGCTAACGCCAAAATGCTTCCGTCAAGACTACTCACGGGAATCCTGAACGATCATTTGGCACGATTTAATGGTTACGTAATTGTGGCAACTGATGCGTCGCAACGTGAGGAGAGGGCAGTCGTGGGCCTTTTTAATCCACAGCTTAACTGGGCAGTCTTGCTGCGGTTACCAGACTTCACTCCAATATTCCAAGGCGAATTCCTAGCTGTAGTACTGGATTTAAAAGAAGTTCCTCCGCAGCACTTGAATGTAATTATAATTACAGACTCTCTATCGGTCTGTTCCGCGCTGGCATCGTCTGTAAATTCACCCCTGATCCGTGCATTCAATTTTCTGGCGCCTTCCCATTTGCAGAACATCTGCATCATTTGGGTTCCCGGGCACAAAGGTTTACTCCTTAATGAAAAGGCTGATTCTTTGGCGTGATCGTCTTTGGATGGCCCTTCGGTTTATCTTTGCCCTGTTCCGGCTAGTAGAGCAGGAGCGAGGTTTTACCTTTTGTCGGCATTTCAGCGCAAATGCCTCCGCTTACCCGTCCTGTTTACAGGCCTATAATTCACAACGCGACGCCACAGCAATGGCATGGCGTTGGAAGTGGTAGCTACTGCAGTCAATACAGCTATGGGACAAAACAACTCCCACCTACCCTCGCGGGAACCCCTGTGTAGATGCGACGCATAGGGGGTTCACGTTGCAGCGTTGGACAGCGTTGGAACGGCGCTGGAACGATGGAGCGGAGCGGCGCAGGCACCGCGTTTTATAGCGCGCATAACGGTGAGGGGACGCGCCGGCGCCAGTGCGCCTGCCGCGACTATGACGCAACACAATCCAACACAATCCACTTTAATCCAATCAAATCCAAATCCAATCCAAGCCAAGCCAGGCCAAGCCAAGCCAAGCCAAGCCAATCGAATCCAATCCTATGCCCCTCGCGAGAGAGTGTTTGCTATCGGAGAGGAGAGGGGGTTAGCGGCGGAGAGCGCACCTGGCGCGGCGAGGAGAATGGGGGAGGGGCGGACGCCGACGACAACGTCGACGACGCCGGATGCAAGGACAAGGCGGGTGAATGAGATGCGGTCGCATCTAAACTCTTAGGCATTCCAGCAATGTCTCCGTAGCCACCGCAGCCGAAGCAGCGGTGGCGGCGTCACTGCAGCCAATCACGCGGCACGTGCCTACAGTCTCCAAACGCTGTTCGCAATTATAAGTTGTCTATAGGTGCGTAGCGACTGCAGGGATTTCGTCATTCCCGCTACGGGCGCATGTTCGGACCGGCGTTAAAGAACTCGAAGACTCTTGAAGTCCTGGGGTTAACTCACTTTGATAAACTGATGACGACATCTGGTTACATTTCAAACATAAGATTTAAAGGATATTCGTCTTCTTAAAGGAAGTCCGTCTTCTTTTTCTTGTCTTGCTCCCCGAATTGGGATTGGATTGCAGTAAACTTTATTTGTTCCTGCATGTCGGCGTTTTTACGCGCCATGACGCGTGCCCGGCGTCGTCCTATGGGTTAGCCGTTATTTGGCCAGACCATCCGGTCGCCGTTGCCTGCTCGTGAGCCTCCTGCCTTCCGAGTGCCCCCAGGACCTGCTGGATGGCCCAGAGTTGATGTTTACTTTCGTAGCTCTGTGAGGGGTTGTGTCGCGTTCATTCTATTCGCTCAAACCTCCTTCCTGGTTTAACCTCTGTTAAACCTCCATGGATCCCCAAAAAGCCCCGGCCAGCGGGAGCCTAACAGCTTCGCTTGACAACTTTCGCTTTATACGAGCTATAACGGATGCCCACCAATCTCAAAGCACAAGCTTACGTCAGCTAGAATTCGCAAAGGGGTGGTGTTTACCGTCTACGTGCGGACATCTTTTTTTTCTTTTCTGTAATATTGGTGTTATAGGACGCATCGTCTTTGCCAGCCTGGCGGATTTGGCCAACGTGGCCCGATTCAGGCTGATGAGGCTTGTGTTGATGATGGCTAACGACCACAATTTTAAACCCAAAGCTAGTTATCTATAAAAATGCAGGCGTCCACGGGAAAAATATTTGTCAAAAGCTACAAGTGGTTTATTTACATTAAAAGCGACCATTCGCCATAGCATCAGTGCTTGCTGTGTGCGTCGCTAGAGGTCGTCGCGGAGCTACAAACGACCGTGAGAGCGACAAGGGAGGACTTAGCTAAATAACACGCAGGGTACAAAGGGCATTATGCTTTAAATATTAATTTTGTGCATTCCGGGCTGCGCAATTCGCGGACAAGCGCGGTGACGGCGATAATTTTCGTGTATAGTATTAATTATTTGGCAGTGTTTAGTCGTTGTGGACATGTTTATTTGAGAAGGGTGGGATTTCGTTCGCCCTGGGAAAGTTTGGGGAAGAATGAATTGTGGCTACCAGATTTGGAATCGGTGGTGTGGCCTCCTTTTCATTTGGTCAGGATTTAGGCCTGCACATGCCTTTGTCCGATTCGATGTCAGTTATATCGGCATTAACTTCCTCTTCTGACTTTTCATTGTACCGAACATTACTGTTTTTTGCCCCGAGGCAAGTGAACGAGGTATGTTTGGCTTGAGTCCCTGGCCATACGCAAAATCAGGGGCGGCAAGCTAGCTGACCATTTAGCTAATCTTGCTGCCACAGCTCCCGTTCAATTCGACATTGATAATCTGGCTATTTTTGCACCTTAAAGATTAAGAGGATATTGGCATTTTGACGCTACTCGTTCAGATGCACTCCTATCCTTTGAAGAGTGTTAACATTTTATGTTCGGGCGGAATGTTCGTTTTTGTGGTTCTCGGCAATGCGAAGTGACCATCACCGAGCTCCGCTGCAGTAGTCCCAAAGTGAGTTTCTATCTGTTTAGAGCAGGGCCTCCACCTATGGAACTGTATGTGCGGTGCCAGGTCACGGAAACAACGGAACAATTTTTTCTGGCCTGTTTCCGCTTCTCGGCAGCTAGACAACTGCTTTTGAAGGAACCTTTTGAGCGTTTGGTGTTGGCTCTATTTGTTCCGCTTATAATATCTATTGAATCATCAAAAGCAAGGAAATATATATATATATATATATATATATATATATATATATATATATATATATATATTGTAGTGGGGTTTATTGAGACAGCCCAGGAACCGAGAGGATCAAGCGACGGAGGCCGGAGGAGCTCGAGCAGCCGAAGAAGCAGGGGCAGCCAGAACTGAACTCGATATCGCTGCGCATGCTGCGCGCTTGATGCGTGGGGATTGTCCGTGGGGATTGCCCTGCTTCAGCTTGAATTTCGGCCTGAGCTTTAATCCCTTGACCCGGACCTCTCTTCTTCGTTACAATATATAATTGTATTCAAGCTTTTATTTTTGGGTCCAGGTAGCTTGAATTGCTGAAGGCTACTAATTAATGGGTAGTTGGGATTTTAATCATAACGAAGTTGATATTCTGAGGTCCTCACAAATTTCAACAAGTGATTTAGCCCTGGCCAATTCCCCCTTCTTTGCCAACTTTGAGGGCATCACTATCATCATCGTCGCCTGCGCTCACGCGCCAGGAGCTGCACCCGAGAGAGAAAGTTGGCGGAGCACGCACCTCGCGGTGCACGCGCCGGTGCCATTTTGCCATTCGAATCCGGGCTAGCAACGAGCAGACAGCAGACCCCAGCGGCGCAATGGAACCTGGTAAGCGGCTCGTCTGTTCTGCCTGCGGTGCTGTGGAGTAGTTTTGCCTATGACATCGCTTTCCGCTACTGAGATCTGTAAGCGGAGAAGGGTTTCGAACTGAGGCATTCAAACTGGAACTTGGCGCTTCGAATCTAGGCCTAGCCCTAAACGGGCGCAGCATACGGTTTCCTAGATTTACCAGTCCTGGGTATACTGCGCGGAAATTCCGAGTACTGGCCCCGGACGGAAGGTCCCTCAGGATTACTTGAGAAAATAAAACTCCGAAACGTGTCTAGGACAGTACTTGTATCTTCCGAAACGGATAACTAAGATGGCCGATAGGAAAGCGCTACTGGTTATTCTGAACTGCCGGACAATGTAAACGCGCGCGGGAATTTTGTTCACACCGCTACTGTTTTTTTTAAATGAGATTACGCCCCGCGAATGAGAATCCAACCATGATATGGTGTTAAAAATATTCAGCAACAATAGGACGATACGCGTTGATGGGCAGTTGGTGGGAGTCGGAAAGGCCATGCGCCTGAACTTATTTTCCCGAAGCAAAGTGTGTTCGCATTTGGGATGTTTATTTTCCTGAAAAATTCGCAACATATAACAATATGAAAACCCAAAGATATGCGCGCACTTTTTTGGCATTTTGGCAACACAGCTATCGCGAGACGCCCGGCAACGGACTAATTTCTACATCACGCACCCCTCCTCTTCGCGCTTAACCCTTCCATTATCAACTGCTTAAAAAGGTTGTTCCCTTAATACAGCCATTCGCTGAAGTGAGGAATACAACAGAGTGCGGCTCCGCTGTGCGGCTCTCCTACATTTATTGCGGGTGCTCAAGGCCCGGTCAGAACTGGAGTGGGAGCGGTGATGGCATGCTACCGCCCAGGCGCTCCGTCGTGTTCGATTTTCCTGGCGCGTGGACCTGCTGACGTCGGCCGGGAAGCACCGCTGATGATGGTGGTGGGACGATGCAGATGATAGTGGCGCTGCTAGACGATGAGGTGCGCGCCACTACAGGTCAAAAATGTCTGCTGAGCCGGTCAAATTGAAGGTCGTTAAAATTCCTCCCTGAGAATAGCGGAAAAGGCTCCGTACCACGCAAAGAATTAACCGCTGAACAACAAACGCAGACAAAACTCAAAAACGATAACGGGTGTTCGTGCTCTCAGCGGTCGCAGACTTCTTATGGTGAATGCTGAGATGGTTCGAGAATGTGACGTTGGTTTACCGGGAACAAAGTGCATACTGCAGGCCTCACTTTATTTTGACGGCTTCCGCTCGGGGTATTTTTCCGCTGCCGAAGTATTACGCCTTTCTTAGTGGGTGCGCTGAGCACAGGGGCGTTCCCATGGCGAAAATGGAAACCAGCTGCTACTGTCACGTGATTACTCGGGCACGCGCTGCACCAGCTTGATCTTTTTTCCCCGTTATGCAATCGCAACTTCGTTCCCGGTGTCAATTTATTTGAATTGTTTAAGTAGATTGTAAGCGATATCACAAAATGGTACACGGCTCCTGTGGCGTCCGTGGTATCTCCGCAAGTTCGTCTATCGTCCGCGGAGCTGACTCCGTTAAGACAGTCAACCCCCGCAAGGCATATAAGTTGTGTTAGGATTACTGATCACGTATGCCATCAATTTTTGTCGGAGCGAAAACACCTGCAGGAGTAAATTTCGGCGAAAAATTTGCACGCCACTCCTAATCATGCCATGCAGTGGATTTTATTCGAAACCAGGCCAATTAAC
Source organism: Haemaphysalis longicornis (assembly GCF_048455015.1). Lineage (NCBI taxonomy): Eukaryota > Metazoa > Arthropoda > Arachnida > Ixodida > Ixodidae > Haemaphysalis > Haemaphysalis longicornis. Next base: position 148,533,112 of record NW_027526295.1, read on the forward strand.
TAACGGGAAAGGTGAGAGATGTTTACTCGAATGAACCAATACACCCATTGAGTTTTTGAGCACTCGGACGGATCCCCTCTGAAGAAGCCACCCAATGCTTGTCCACATGGCAAAATAAAAGTACGAAAAGATACTACAGTTTCGATAACATCGACATCATTTACCGCGTGAAATAAGGCGCTGACGTGAAAGGGCAGCAAAAATTGGGTTGAATTTTTTAGTTTTTGTATGACTTATTGTGGGTAATTACGTCAAGGTTAGACATTTACTGGGTCAACCGGACGCATTAATGAGAATATATTGTCTCGGAACTCAGGTGGGCAAGGCCGGTAACAATGCAGATGAAAACTATTTACAGTCTATGTACATATTACAAATACCCGTCGCGGTGGCTCAGTGGCTAAGGCGTTGCGCTGCTGAGCACGAGGTCGCGGGTTCGATTTCCGGCCGCGGCGGCCGCTTTTCTGATGGAGGCGAAAAGCGAAAACGCCCATGTGTTCGAGATTTCGGCGCACGATAAAGATCCCCAGGTGGTCAAAATTAATCCGGAGCCATACACTACGGCGCGCCTTATCGCCTGCGTTGCGTCGGCGCGTTAAGCCCCACAATCAGAATCACATATTACAAATCTGTTTACATACAATTACAACTGAGTGCGGACGTTTGCAACAGTCTGCGTCTCCGCGACGTCTTCATCTTCACTGTCGGCTTGCCTTGCGCGTCCTACCGGTGCCCCACGCACCGATGGAGGAAGCGTTCGATAGATTGACCACCGAGTGATACTGTGTATTACAATGTTACGGGTAAAATGTTCCAAGATGCTGGTCGCAACGTTTTAGGCCAAGGTTATAGGGTGAGAGTTCCGTGTATTCTTCATGTGGGCGAACAAAAAATCACTTATCTTTGAAGCACGACGCGTTGGAAAACGGGCGTCCCGCTGTATGCACTAATAAAACCCTATCACAATCAAAGTTGGACGCCATTCAAAACGTTGATTGGACCTCAAGCGTGTACGTTTTACCACTTGTATTGTGCATTTTGAGTTGATTGGTTAATAGTAGGCACTATTTTCAAGGCCAGGAAATGATTGACCTCAAGCTTGTACGTCTTGTCACTTAGATTGGCATTTTCTGTACACTAGTTATCAGTAGGCGCCGTTAACAAAGCGATATAGTCCCAAGTAGATAATAAAGGTTTCTCAAAGGTTTGCCGCTATACGATGTGCATGAGCGTTGTCTACGTTCACACCGGCCTTTGTTGACAGCGTTGTAAGCGCTTGCGTATCTAACTTCCCGCGGCTTCTCGGGGCAGTGGTCCAATCGGCAGAACAAGTTTTCCTGCTCCATTTTAAATTTCGCGCTTCTTCGGTCGTCGTAGCGCGGACGCCGCGCATGGTCCACTCTCAAGCTTCGCTGATCATTCACCTTCACAGAGTGTGATTGGCTAAAATATTTTGTAGCTTCAGGAGCTGATCAATTTCTTTTTACCTGATACGCTAGCACTTGCAGGCCCTTGTCATCATGCCGTGCCGTCATGTCGTAGTTGTCTTTATCGGGGAGTTCTTGTAACTCTATATAATTTTCCAAATCATAACACTACATTGTTACAGTAAAGAGATGTCGAAACTTTCTCGAAACGATAAGCACGAAAGGAGTCTTAGTAAAAGGGAACCCGCACGCTTCGCGAGCGTTCGTTAAGGCGAAGCACTTCGCGTATGGCTACTTGAAAGCATTAGACATCAAGCCAATCCCTCCGAAGATTCGTACGCATTGCAAGATCCGTACATCCGTGTGCCATATTTCGCACATCCGAGGTCAATCCGCTTTGACGTGCTGCTTGCTGCACTGCTTCTTCGACGCCACCTGTACGTGTGCGCAAATCGTTGGCCACTTCGATGGTGGCTTTGCAGGATTTGGACTTCAGTTAGAAGGTTCACGTCGTCTGGCGAAAAGCGAAGGCGCTGCGTTTCCTTCGTTCCCGTCTCCATGCTAACCTTTGAAGCGGGTCTCGTTCTCCGTGATCTCGCGAGAGCGGCACGCAAACGCCTCAACGCACGCTCGCTATTTCGTGGAAATAGCCGACGTATAATGAGCGTATGCAAAGTGCAAAAATAACGTAGCGTACTGCGCATGCGCAGTGCAGCGACGTGCGGAAATAACGTACACTGTTTCTTTACGTAGTCCTCCGTACGATCTTCTCTCTATTATTCCATACAACGAAAAACCCTTATGGCCAAGGTCGGCTGCATAAGCAATAGTGTCCGCACATCCTGACCAAACGATAATTTGAAATTGGCGCGGTAGCAGGGGTGACTTGTCAAAGGAGGCCTTCGTATTCTTTCTTTGCAGACGTGGTGAGGGAGCACGCGACGGGGCGCTCCTTCCTGTGGGCCCGCCAGCTGCACGCGATCCTATGGAAGAACGTCTATGTCAGGCGTATCTGCCGCCACTACCCGGCCACCATCGTCGAGATCCTGCTCATGGTCTTCTTGCTGTACGGCATCCAGGAGGACTCCGTGGTCAGGGAGCCACTGATACGCCGCCCCGACGCCATATACCCGCCCCAACAGCCCAGGGCCTTCTGGAACAAGGCGCAGGGCATGGTCGGAATTAATGAGGTAAACAGGCTGTTTACAGAACACGCTGGGCGAAAGGTGCCAAGGCGAAGATGTCCACTGCGTGAAAGATGGCGTTTGCACTACTCTTACTACTCTTACTACTCTTCCATAATTTGCACTACTCTTACATCAGCGGGAGGAATACTAGCAAAATTTATATTAGATTCGCTGCTCTTGGGGTAACTTCCGACGTCAACTCGTATTTCTGAATCGATGCAAGTGTGGAAAGTTTATTCAACGCCATTTCTTCCGGAAAAGTGTTTGAAAATAGAAATATTTATTGGCCTCAAATGGGGCCATAGCCTGGAACGCAAAACTCCGGGAACAGTAACAATGCGATGTAGTCATTGAGGTTTGCTGTGTTTTCTTGTGAGGACCAAACGCGTCACCCTCTTGAATAATTTAGTCGTAAGAAAATTGTATGCTTTGGTGACGGCGACCAAAAATGACCCTGGGAGGGATTGGCCCCTAAAAATGCTACAAATGCGCATATTTTGAAGAGAAGTCACACCGGAACACACACAAAAAAATGCGACGATGTACAAAATGAAGTGGCTGTCAGGAGTAACGCAAGTAACATCGCTACTAGTCCCAAATGCCCGCCGACACTATGCAAGTTCCAAAATGTCGTTTTTGTCTTGTGTAAATTCTCTGGGTCCCATGGTGCGGCAGTTCTTTTCATCTAATAAATGAAGAATTCATTCTACGCTATTTTCTTATTGGTGAAAATGACCCGTGATTTTACAAGGAACGAAAAAAAAAACCCTAGTTTTTGTTTTTTATTCTTCTGAATACTTTCAGGCATCAACTTAAGCGTTTCAAAAACTATTTTAAAAAATCTGGCGATACCGTACACGGTGAGACAGATTCGAGAAAGCTCACTTAAATTATCGACGGCTAAAATCGTTCATATGCTAAACTTGTTTGGTGATTTACACTACTTGGTAAATATTAGCTATCTGATGCGAGGTCGTACCTAGCTTTGGTAGATCTCCCACACTGACTATATCCTACCCCTTTGCACGTGTGTACGTTCATTGGTTTAAATTGTTTGTTGATTTAAACTGGTTGGTCAATATTATTCATCTTATATGCTTGAACAAACTTTGGTAAACCTCCTGTACTGCATATGGACTGAATACTGCTTTGCCCGTATGCAGGTTTGAAAATATCCAACTGGAATGTTTTGCGACAGGTCATACATTGCGTATTCGAAATTGCGGTGGTGGAAACAGAGAGAGAGGAGTTCAATGCTGACACATTTGCTGCTTTGATTGACTTTCGTTCAGCTCATACGGATGCTTCTTTAAAACCCGCAGACACCTGGGCTCGTTTTCATACTGACTGAACCAATTGCATATGTTAACGTAACGTGAAGATGTAACTGACGACAGAGTCATTCGCAGTTCTTTGGTTCTGTCAGGTCGGTTTCGGTACACGTTTGTGCCGCGAGTAACCATGACCTACACCCGCACCTAATTGCTGCTGTTGTGGTGGTGGTGTAAAAAATTACGGTGCTCAAAAACTGGGACAGGGAAGGAGGATGGAAGTATTCCCCGCTCCTTTTGCGTCAGAGGACGACTAAGAGCCCGTGGGAGCAGCGGCTGCGTTTGCCAGTTGGCCGAGTCGTTTGCACTTCTGGACCCCAGCAGGTTTCCACATCAGGTTTCCACATCAGGTTTCCACACCACAACAGGTTTCCAATCGCTCTATAGTCCCAGTGCTGCTCTGGGGGCTCGATGGTTTCAGCGGACATGCCAATAATAATTGCGGTAGGGTAGCTCTCTCGGAGCCCCGCAAACATGACTGATCAGTGCACATGTAGGGGCATTAGTGCCTGCACATTCCTGGTTGAACGACTGTATTTGACGGTACTAAAAGTCGCCGTGCTGCAGACTTCCCGGTGTGACTAAGTCATGCGCTGCGGAGTTTTCGAGTCGGTGTAATGTCAACAGCCCATCCCTGCCCCCGAATGACATTTGAGCTCAAATTCAGCGGGGCAACCCGGAGAGGGAAGCCTCGGGGTGCTTCGTGAGTCAGTTCGTTTCCTTGGTGGAGTGGGAGGTGGCGATGATTCAGTGAGCTTGAGGGAAAATGCGGCACAACTCAAATTTCTCAGGCCTCCATTAGAGTCATTGGGGGCTATGGCGAGCGCGAGCACAGTGGGACCTTCCTCATCGACCTGAAAAATATCCAGAAATTCAGAATTCTCTACTAATGCGTAGCTTTTTTATGCCGCTTGTATTGAGTGTGAGTTCTGTTCAGCCAATTTTATTGGTTTCTCTAAATCTTATCCGTCCAATTATCGCCATCCACGCTATTATAACGAGTACAGGTGTAACCTGCTCCAAACCTGCATTATTGTGGAAATGCAGGGTGTTACTTGGTTTGGCATTTTTCGTATTTTTTTATATTTTCCAATTGCTTAGTTTCTCAAAATTCTGTTCGACCAATTATCTCCACGTACGCTAATATAACGATTATATGTGGAAATTCCACAAAATCTGCATTTTTGTGGAAAGGCACGACGTTACACGGTTCACTCCTGTCGGTAATTTCTGTATTCTTATTTTTTTAGTTTTTCACAATTTACTTCGACCAATTATCTCCATTTACGCTATTTTATCGACTATAGGTGAAACATCCGCGATATCTGCATTACTGTGGAAATGCAAAGCGTTATACATTTCGCCATTTTTAGTACTTTTTTATAATAGGGGCGAGAGGCCCCTTAGGAGCTGCGGGCTGTTGGCGTCTCCTGTAGTCGTCGTAATCATCGTCTGATGTAGTCACGGTACTAAAACACTAAGACACTCATTCACACCTCGCGCAGGAGCGGTTCGTAACTCGTACTAAAGAAAACACCGGGGCACTCGTTTACGCCTCGCGCTAGAACGCTTCGTGCTTCAAGGCCGAGAGAGTTTTGCGGCAAAGCTGCATATTGCTACCCCCTATGGTTTCATTTCCGTTAACAAAAACGCCAAGGCACCAAGAATACACTTGTACCCTTAATGCTTCACCCCTCTCCTAGTTTCATGTTAGTGGATATGGCCCCGGACGTTTTCTTTTATTCCACGAATTAGGCGCGACTGTATAATCACACGGGACAGTGTACTGCTTCTTTTTTATTTTTTGTTTTTCAAAATGACGTTCCACCAACTATCTCCATCTACCCTATTATAACGATTACAGCTGCAACTTCCGCGAAATCTTCATTATTTTGGAAATGCAGGGCGTCACGCGGTTCACCATTTTTCGCAATGTTTTTTTTTTGTAGTTTTTCAAAATTTCTTTTGGCCAATTATCCCCATTCACGCTGCTCTAACGATTACAGGCGGAACTTCCACGAAATCACGTCATTCTGGAAAGGCAGGGCGTCATACGGTTCACCATTTTTCATGATTTTTTATATTCTTCAAATTTTCTAGTTTTTCAATATTTCGTTTACAAATTATCCCCATTTACGCTATTATAACGATTACAGGTGGAACTTCCACGAAATCTCCATTGTTGTGGAAATGCAGCGCGTTACACGGTCCCAGCTGTGGGGGTACACAGCAATCAATGCCGCGGATCAAAACGCAGAGAGTGGGCGAACTGATGTTATAGTACTTGCGTTGTGGTCCGCTACTGCCATTGCCGTCACGGGCCCAGTGGAACAGACCGCAGCGTCCGCATAGGTGACGTGGTGTTCCTTTATGGGCGTCGGTGTAACGCAGCTGCTTTGGCTTTTTCAGCGGTCAACATCGGACATTAATGTGCATGTTCCGAGGGAGCGGGCAGGAATGCTTACGCCTTCGCTGCACATCACTCCTTGGGGAACGTAGGGGAGGCAAAGTGTCTGCAGAATGGGACGACCAGTGTCGCTACTAGACAGTCCCTGGTACGGTGCAAGTCGTTGTGCGTCAATAAGTTATTCTCGGGTGTTTGAACTTTCCTCGCAGCGGAGTGCTCCGTCGGAGCGGAGAATGGAATGGCAAGTGGCTGCATGTGGGTTTTAGATGCGACAGCATCTCATTCACTCGCCTTGTCCCTCCATACGGCGTTGTTGTTGTCCGTCCACACCCCTCCCCCATTCTCCTCGCCGCGCGAGCTGCGCTCTCCGCCGCTCACCCCATCTCCTTTCCGATAGCGAACACTCTCTCCTGAGGGGCATTGGATTGGATTCGATTGGCTTGGCTTGGCTTGGCTTGGATTGGATTGGATTGGATTGCATTGAATTGAATTGGATTTAAATTGGATTGGATTGGATTGGATTGGATTGAAGTGGATTGTGTTGGATTGTGTTGCGTCATAGCCGCGCCACGTTGCGTCATAGCCGCGGTCGTTCCAGCACCGGCGTTCCGATTTCGGGCACGTGCATATCTTCGCTGCAAATTGCACGGTGGTCCCGTTACTTCACGATCCACTACCCGTACACTTCAGCGACCACAAGGCCGTCATCGTTAACGTTACGCCGCGTGTTAAATAAAGAATACATCATACGCGTTTCTCACACGTTTCACGCAATTAGAGAATCAACCCAACGGAAACACCGTGAACCCCCGAGATGCGTCGCATCTCCACAGGGTTCCCCTCGCGGGAAGGTGGGGTGATTTTTGGTACGGTGCCGGTTACCGTACCTTGATCCGTCTTCTTGATGGTTAGGAAGGGTGCCACCTAGGTGATGCGTCGGATAACAATGGAGATCGGCTACTTCGACGCCGCGATCCTTGTGTGCGAGGCGGGCACAACTTCTTGACTTGCATCATAGTTGCGTCTCGTCGCTTTGTCTTTTGGCGCGAATTACAGTATCCGGCTGCTCTTCTGCTACACCGTGTTTGCTTCTTTTTCGTGGCTTCCGTTCTATCATATTTTTGTGATAAATATTTCAACAGGAAAACTTTTCGTGTGCGGCAGGGATGCACGTTTCCCATTCATGTACCGAAACGTTCCCTTGTCACGCGGCAATCTGCGCTCTAACTGCTGTGCCAACTGTGAAAGTGCGGGTATATTTCAGGGCTACCGAATTACGCCCAACTAAGAAAAAAAACCGGTCGCGTATTATAGGCTTAAACTGTGAACTGGGTTTAAATTCTATTTGACCGCAGGTCTTACAGCGGTGGTCATTTTCGTTACCCTAAAAAGGCGGTTTTTCGCAGGATGGAGCCCTTCAGGACTTCGCCTTAAAACACAACGCCACACATGCTCCCCATGCCAGGGCCACGCTTCTCAAATATGCACACATTTGTACGCGACAATTTGTATAACGTGAAAGGGAACTTGCACAATAAGCACGAGGTCTCTGCCCAATGTCCGGATAGAACAGCTGGCGCTACGAGACCAGTCTATCCAGTTCTTTGGTTAAATCCTGAACCCTTTTTTCTGTGTGGGTGTGAATGATGTGCCAATGTCCAGTCTTCCCATGCTTCTAATAAGACAAGTATTTGTCCAAGTGTTGTGATAACAATTACAGTAGAACATTTTTACTGTTCAGATAAAGTACCACCAGCGCGGGCGGTCACATGACCGTTTATGCTACGTCAATTGATGCAGTCAACAACTGTTGGCAATGATAAACTGTGGGGGGAGGGGGGGGGGGGGCTGGTGACTGTAACCACTGGTGTGCTAAAGGAGGCATCAATGAGTACGCAGCCAGCGTTTCTGCGTTCGACGATTTGTGAGGGCCCCACGTTCCGAATATAGGCATCATAGCTGAGGCAACTGTATCATCGCCAGATTGATGATTGATGATTGATTGTAGGGTTTAACGCACCGACGCAATGCAGGCGATCAGGCGCGCCGTAGTGGAGGGCTCCTGATTTATTTTTGACCACCTGGGGATCTTTAACGTGCACCGAAATCTCGTACACACGGGCGTTTTCGCTTTTGGCCTCCATTAGAAAAGCGGACGCCGTGGCCGGGAATCGGGCCCGCGACCTTGTGCTCAGCAGCGAAACTCCTTAGCCACTGAGCCACCACGGCGGGTTAACATAGCCAGAAGCCACGGCAATTAAACTATATATAATGTATGAAGAATCCAACAAGAAAAACCGGCTGGTGTACGCCATCATGATGAGAGGGAGAGAGAATAAACATTAATTAAAGAAAATCGTTGCGTGGACGATGTCCCTATTCCAGGGGTCAAGTTGAACCTATCTGCCACCTCCGCGCGTGTTGTCGGCTGAGAAACAGGCGTAGAAAAAAAAAGGTCGTGTATCTGCTCATTGTGCTGCAAATGTCGCTCTCCTTTCAAAAGCGGTAATATAAGCGGGGGAGCGCACGGCGCCGGATCAGTCCAGCGCTCGCTCTCGCACTTGACTTGACTTTGCTTGACGATACCTCCGTGCAAGATCTTCCGATGAAGACGTGATGGAAGCGACAGTCCCTTCAGCGAGTGAACTGCCGCAATCCCATACCAGCGACAGTCCAAACGCTCCCCCCTGATGCGTCGCATCATATCAGGGTTCCCTCGCGGGAAGATGGGCGTAATTTTATGTTCCACAGGCAGGGCGGTGAAGTTTGTCTAAATATGAACTAATGGCATAGAGGATAAGAACCATCATTCACTGGAACTAATCACACCATGTTTTTTAATTGTAGGTTTCGCGTTCTAAAAAAAATGAAAGCCCCTTCGTCTTATGTAACGATGTTTGAAACGCGTATATTTCTTTGCCGCAAACCGACTCCGATGAAAGTCCAGTCACGCGAGGGATTCGTCGGCATCGTCTGTTCCCGAGGGCAGCCGGCTATGCACTGACTAATCTTGATCGGGCTAGCATTTTCGCACTGGCGCCTTGCGATAGGGGATGCGTCGGAGTCATGCCCGGCGCCGTGACTTTATCGCGACGCTGTAGCAAGCCCTGTTCCGCCTCCTCAACAATTCTTGCTCCGTGCCATGCGGTATACGTTTCGACATTTCCCGTAAATTTTTATTATTTTTCTTCTTTTTTTAGTTTTCAAAATTTCGTCCGACCAATTATCTCCATTTACGTTATTTGAGGATTACATTTCTAACTTTCGCGAAATCTGCATTATTGTGGAAAGGCAGGGCGTTACACCGTTTGCAATTTTTATAATGATTGTATATTTTTATTTTTTACTTTTTCAAAATTTCGTCCTACTAATTATCTCCATTTACGTTATTATAACGATTACATTCAGAACTTTTCCGCAATCTGCATTATTGTGGAATCGCAGGGCAATACACGGTTCACCATTTTCCGTAATTATTTTATATTTGTCTTCTTTTTTAGTTTTCCAAAATATTGCTCAGTCTGTTATGTCCATTCACGCTATTATAACGATTACAGGTGTAACTTTTCCGAAATCTGCATTGTGGGAATGTCATGCGCTGTACCTTTTGCCATCTTCCGTAATTGGTTATTTTCTTATTGCTTATTTTTTCAAAATTTCCTATGACCAATTATCTGCTTTACGTTATTACAAGGATTACATTTTCAAGTTTCGCGAGATCTGCATTATTGTGGAAATGCAGGTTGGTTACACGGTTTTCCATTTCCCGTAATTATTTTATATTGTTCTTACATTGTACTTTTTCAAAATTTCGTTGTTCCAATTATATGCATTTAAACTATAGATATGATTGTGTAAATGCCATGTGGTATACGTTTTGGCATTTCCCCTAATTTTTAAACTTTTTCTCTTATTTTTTAGTTTTTAAAAATTTCGTCCTATGAATTATCTCCATTTACGTTATCAAAACGATTACATTTAGAGCTTTTCTGAAATTTGAATTGTTGTGGAAATGTCACGCGGTATACGTTTTTATCTTTTCCTTACTTTTTTACTATTTTGCTTATTTTCTGGTTTTCAAAATTTTCTCCCATCAATTATCTCCATTTACGTTATTACAACGATTACATTTAGAACTTTCGCGAAATCTGCATTATTGTGGAAACGGAGGGCGAATTAGAAGGTTCGCATTTTCCGTCATTAATATTTTTCTTATTTTTTTTAGTTCTTTAGAATTTCGTTCCAACAATTATGTCCATTTACTCTATTATAACGATTACAGATGGAACTTTCGCGAAATCTGCATTATTGTGGAAATGCCATGGGGTATACATTTTGATATTTTCCATAATTTTTATTATTGTTCTTATTTTTTAGTTGTTCATAATTTCGTCTGACAATTATCTCCATTTACGTTTCTAAAATGAGTACATTTGGAACTTTCGCGAAAACTGCATTATAGTGGAAATGCAGGGCGTTACACGTTCCGCCATTTTCCGCAGTCTCAAAAAAAAAAATCTTATTTTTTTATTTTGCAATAATTCTTGCTACCACTTATCTCCATTTACGCCATTATAGCGATTACAGGTGGAACTTCCGCGACGTAGGCATTTTTGTGGAAATGCAGGGCGTTACACGGTTCTGCCTGTGGGAGTTACTCGGCAAAGAATGCTGCACATTAAAACATACATACAGAGAGACAGACCAAAATTTACGGGCTTATGTAGCTTCTAAAAACTGAATGGGGAACTGCAGGTATTCCTGGCGTCAAACGTTTCCCGGGGTGCAATTTCGAATGGTTTCGAAATTTCTTTTTTATTTGATGGCTTAATGCTTGGTTGATATCCGCAAGCAAAGCGTCACGCTACGGAGCACCATCCACCATACGCGTAGCAGCAACTGGGCCACCAAGCAGCCGAGAACGAAGTCATAAATGCCTTCATTTGTAGTAAAGTTGACAAAAACAATGCGAAGAAAGATTTGGGGAAAAGTTGCTCACTGGCAGCTTGGCCAGCAAAAAAGGCTCGAAATCAACTTTTATCAAAATCAACTTTTACCTTTGGAATCGTGTCCCGTAAACGTTTGACGCCTGGTGTACATATCAAAATTTCGCGAAGTCTCCCGAAAAAAACGTGCGAGCCTTTCTTTGCATGCAGGTGTACTTCTACGCGCCCAACAACAGCTACGTGGCGAGACTTACACGCGAAGCGTTCGCGGAGCTTAATGTCACTGACGTCAAGGAAGTCCACACGGCGAAGCAGCTGCTGAGGCTCGCACGGAGAACGACAAAGTTGGGTATTCCTACGAAAGTCGCGGTGCTTCGCTACAGTGACTTGCCGGACGGCAACGTAGACAAGTGGCCCGACAGCCTCCGTGTGTCCGTCTACGCGGGACCACTGCCCTTCGACATCCTGGTACGCTCTGGCCGATTCCCAGGCCTTTCAAACTCGGTAGTGTCCATGGATGAAGGCCTCTGTGTTCAGGAACCTGCAGGAATCATTTAATAGAAGAGATATTTTTATACCGCTGCGAGGTATAAGTGGCTAACACGTTGTGCTGTTGAGACCGAGGACGATGGTTTAATCCTGGCGGGAGCAGCACATTTGTAATTGGGACTAAGAACGAAAACGACCTTGAGCAGAGATTTCGGCACACGTTAGCAATCCTCAGGGTGACATGAACCATAGTTACCTAGTATTATATACATAGAAAAACCCGTCGCTACCGTCGCGTGCCGTCATGGCCACCGCCATGGCAGCTTGAAGCGTTCCTCTTATAGTTGACCTGACTTTGAACATGTCTCCTTCTGGCCTCTGACAAAAAGGCAAATAAGTTGGACGACATTTTTTTTTCTTTTTCACGTTGCAAGAAGCTTTCAAATTTTGGCAATGAAGCGTTTAGCGTGCTCGAGTTCTGTATTATCCTTTTTATGCCCTACCTGATCCTCGAAAAGCAGCATTGCCGTTTTATCCGCCACAGGCAACCTCGGAGTTTGCTGGCGAGCCACGCTTATCGACGATAGAACGCTTCTTCGCGGCACATGACGCCACGCACCGCAGGGACGCCAACCTCACCCTCTGGGTATCACAAAACGACGATGATGATAAGCTAAGACACATCAAGTTCCTCAAGAAAAAAACACTTACCGCGGTCGGAATCAAACCCCCGTCTCTCGTGTTATTATGACGACGTGTATCCGATTTTGTCATTTCGGAGACGCTCGAAGCCGTTTCTATTTTCGACTTCGACACGAGTTGTATGGTAGAAAGCTTCACGTTTTTCTCGTCGTTGTCTTTAAAAAGGCGCCTTGATTAGCGACGTTCTGAATCACGCCATAAGTGCTGGGCTTGTACCTATAGGCCAACGAAATCTCGCCTCGCCACTCGTAGCCCTTGCTGGGCACGTTATTCACTTCTCCCTATTTGAGTGCTCAGCTCTCCTCAGTAAAGACGACAGTGTTCCTTCGGCTGCTTAAACCCAAAAAGTTTGGTGTCGGTCTGTCTGTCGCTGGGTTCAACCCCGTGGCTAAAATGGAAAATTTTGAACAATAAGTATATATAAACAAAACCCTTCCAAACTACTGCCACTTGCAGAATGCGTTCTTCAGAAAGAAAGAAAACATTATGCATATTTCAGAAAAAAAAACATGTACTGACAAAAACAGCATGCGAGGTGGGAGGGAGAGGAGGAGAGGGTGTTACGTGGAACGGGCGCCAGAAGATTAGTGTCGTTTTCTGACGACACTTGCGGTGAACCAAGCAGATACGCCGCCGATTCATCTTCGCGTTACATGCCTCCCCCGCTTCTCGCATCCTCGTCACGAATTTCACAGCTTGTCGTTGTCTCCCAACACTCCCTCCCGCACTCTGTCACAAGCAGGCAGTCAATCGTCCTATTCCCCTACTTTCCTCTTTTGAGCCGTCAACATTTTAATTGCAGCACTTGGAGGATTCGGTTTTCCGCAATCAGAATATCAATGATAGACTATTTCCAATGCAATATTTACTAGTTTCATCGTCCCAAGTAGAATACTGTATGCCTTAGGATTATCGAGGTTTTTGCGTCAGTGTTTTTGCGTATAATACGACTCGAATGTGCCGTAGATTCATTTACGAACATAGGTAGTCTTCGTCCTCATTATCATCATCATCATCATCATCACCCCACTTAGACCCTCTGCAGGGCGAAGGCCTCTCCCCATGACTTGCAGCCACTCCTATCATGCGCCGCTGGCCTATTTCCCCATTTTATTTCCCTATTTCCTATTTATCCCCCATTTTATTTCCTATTTCCTTATTTTATCCTATTCTATTTCCATATTTTATATATTTCCATAATTTCCCCATTTTATCCCTCCACTTTGTTATAACCCTCCCCTTCTAGGCCCATCTCTTGGTGTGTCCGCTCTGTTAACCTAATTGTCCACTGGTTGTCGGTTGGCCTCACTACATGGCCAGCCCAAGTCCGTTTCTTTTTCTTTACTTGCACTATGATGCATTGATATTGTGTGCCCACTCTCCTAAACCGGCCTAAAATCTACCCCAAAACACCCTTATTTACGGAAAATGGGCAAAATTCAGCCAAGAGAAAATTTATAGCGAGACAAATCACAGGTCTTGCAAAAGTTTTGGAACTGCTGGGGCTCGTTAGCGCCAATACCCGCCGATTTTACCCTATGCTCAAATCAATAAGGGGAGTGCTCGGTGTATCAGTCGGGGTGCGTATGGGAAGTGCAGGGCTTGTACCCACAGGGGACCGCAATCTCCGCTTTTAGTTACCTCCACAGTCTTGTAGATTACTTTCCCTGTATTACCTGTAAAATTTCGGCCTTAGGGAACCGAATGCTGTCGCCATGTACTTTTAAATGGATACGATCACATTCCAGTACGATGTGCGGAATCGTTTTTTTTTCCCCCATTCCGCAGCTGTCCCACATGCACCGCCATTTTCCCCACAAAGGTCTTCCTTCTCAAGAAACCTGCTCTAGCCTCAAATAGCGAAGCATCGCAGTTGGAGTTACGTAGCTTTTTTTACCTATAACGTCTTCCATACAAACATACCCGTTTCCTCCTTGTCCATCCGGTCGCACCACAGGTGCGCTACCCGCAGCGGCTCATCAACTCTCCCGAGGGCCCCGTGGCGGAGGAGCTCTTGCCGGAGGTGAACACCCTGCTTCCGATCATGGCGGCGCTGCAGCAGCGCCACCTGGAAATGCAGGCGGCGCGCTCCAACTACAGCCACCCGCTGCCCCCGGTCACCCTGCAGCGCCACCCTTACCCGGCACACATCGAATACCACGACACCAAGAACTACGCTCTGGTGCTCATCCGGTTCTGCATCGGCATGCTCATCCCCTTCTCCATGCTGGTCGCGCAGGTCGTCGACGAGAAGGCCTCCGGTGAGCGCGCCATTCCTCCTCTGAAGGCCCTCTCCGTCGCCTTAGTAGCCGCGTTTCCCGTCCAAGTTTTCTAAGTCGCGCTCTCTCGATACGGAGGCAATGTGTTGGGGTGGAAATGCTACATGGAAGACCGATAACAAGAGTATAGCCTGGATTACAGAATGATTGCTAGATGACTCGGTTAAAGGGCCAATATAGACAAACTACAAGTGCTGTTTACTAAAAGGACCCTGCAATGCTTTTTCAACTTTTTTCGAAATAATTAAAGCTGAACTTAGTCAACGAGCACATCCAGTACTTATATTAGGGGGTCGCGAAGTATAGCTGAGCCAGAAATTCCTGCTCTAGGCCCATCAGATAAATCAAACTTGCTCGAAAGATTTTATAGACGATAGTGTTTCCTGGGCTACTTGAATTGCGAAATTTTGGTCTGTCTGTCTGTCTGCCTGTCAGTCATTTTCTAGATACAGCCGCCAGGGGAAGAGTAATACAGAGGTTGAACGATACGTTTATATACCCACAGCCATATTTAAATAATCTTCACACTAGTCAAAATCGTTAAACATAAACAAAACATTACGCATATCTGAGGCAACACATCAATCCGTAAGTGCCATTTTCGGGGTTCCTTTATCAAAAACACATGGATGCGTTGTTTAATAAAAAGTACGACCATAAAAACATGAAAGCGGCCACTTGCGCCGCCAAGAGTAACGAAAGGTTGCAATAGATGGCGCTTTGAACGCGCGTGAAGTAAGGTGGGGAGTGGCGTGGAGGTACGGTACCTCGGTACACGGGCGTCTACGTCGTTCAGAAGCACTGGCATAGAGGCTCTCAGTAAGGGGAGTATGGAAAGGGGTCATGGTACCAAGACTGACTTTCGGAAATTCGGTTATCTGTATGTACCAGAGACCCAAGCGGGCCTGGAAGTAAATCAGAGGGCGGTATGCAGATCAGCCCTAGGGGCCCTCAGCAAAACTGCGAACGAAGCGGTACAGGCGGATTTGGGCTGGTCATCCTTTGAGGCAAGCGAGGGAGCGCAAAGTGTGATAAAATTTACGGAGGAGGAAATATGGGCCGTGAGAGTGTTGAAGTACCGGTATATGAGAAGCATAAACACAGGGGGGGGGGGGGGGGGGGAGACGGAAGACCAGACAGCTGATCAAACGCTACGGAAAGTCTGTAGGGGAAAGTGGGATATACACACGTTAAAAAGCAGGGAAAGGTAGCACAGACGACGAATTGGGCACGGAATGGAAGCGAAAAAAACCGCGGAGACATATAAGACCGGGAAACTAGAAATCGGAAAGAAGTCAGTTTTTACGGCAATACGAGAGGCAGTGCATTGCTATTTGAAGCACGGGCTCGGTGCCTGAGAAACCCCACACACACAAGAAGCAGGATGAAACCTGTGCATGCTGCTGCAGAGATCGGGAAACCATGGACCATATTGTCAGGGGCTGCACAGAGATACGACCGTCGCGGGGCGAGGGAAAACGACGTTGGCGGGGGCTTTGGGATTTGAGGTGAGGGGGAACCTCAACTTCAGGGCCATAGAGGGGACGAAGAGGGTGCTGGAGGGGTGGTGGAAGAAAAGTAGAGAAGATATGGGTACGCATCAAACGAATGATAATTTAGTAATCAACGAATGAGTAATCAACCGAATGATAATTTAGAAAAGTGGGGGAAGAAAAAAGGGGGACGGAGATATGACAGTTTAAAACTGGGGGTTGTGGAGCTACGGAGAGGCAAATCTGTTAAGTTAGCTAACAGTAGGGCAAGTAAGTACGTGGAATAAAACAGGCAAGTCGATTGCTGACAACCGACGTCCTGATTTAAAAGGAGAGCCACTAATCATCATCGCCAGCGTGGAGCAGTTGAAACCGGTAAATTTATTTTACTTGAGCGAACCTCTGGCGTTTTTATCTTGTGAGGAGCGAGATGGGCGAGGAATAGCACGATAGGTGAGCGGAAACGAGAAGGGAGGCATTTACTTGGCAGGGGCGCCAGACGACTATAGTCTGCAACCAAGCTAGCAGATACGCAGCCAATTTTTTTCTCTTTCCCGGTCTTGGCGTTCTTCGACCGCTGAAAATGAGTCATTACAGCGGCTATTGCCCGCCTTCCTTCAGTTGCAGAAATAAACGCGTTCGATAGTCACATTAAGCACGAGGACGCGGGTTCGATTCCCGGCAGCGGCGGTCTCTTTTCTGATGGAAGCGAAAAGCAAAAACGCAAATGTGTACGAGATTTCGGCGCACGTTA